>NC_041391.1:580163474-580164114 GCF_002162155.2 Triticum dicoccoides | reverse complement strand
TAACAAAGATATGTTCTTTATATTGGGCTAGTAGCACAAGAACTTGCTTGAAGATCGTAGGCGGTTTTGAATTTGCTGGTAAGTGAGATGAAAGGTTCAAAGTCCGGCCAATAGATCCAAATAAATTTCCAAAAATTTGCAGGAAAAGAGATTTGTTTTGCAAGATATTCTAGGTTATATTTACCGACTCCCTCCCCTCTATTGCATCTTTGACCCTCATTGAGTCAAATCGATTAGCGAAAACAAAAATTTCCTTGAATTTTGTGTATACTGGGTGTTTCTGTTGAGGGTAGAATAATTCCCTCGCACCAAGGATGATTCCACCAAGCCATCTTACTTGACATAACCTATCCAGTTGTAGTGACACCAAATTTAGCAAAAGAATACCACTTAGTATATTGATGTAGAATTACTTAAATCTTTGTTTAATGTAGGGGCATGCCCACAAATTCCATTCATCATGAAACTCGTAATACCCCAGATTCAAGTCTCTAGTTACATCGACATCGTAGGGTGAAAACAAGCTACGGTAATCTATAAAGCATTTTCCCATACTATGAAAATAGCATTTATGAAATGAGATCGATTATTTCTCATAGCTAAATGAGATAAAGTTTTTTTTGCCACAATGCATATTCCA
>NC_041391.1:580139901-580163270 GCF_002162155.2 Triticum dicoccoides | reverse complement strand
CCCCCGCGCCGCCGGCCCCTCACTTGTGTATTAGGCAACAAATAAAGCATTCATTGCTTATAGGTCAAGCACACCTGTAGAATTTGCAACAGGGTGTGGTGACACAAGGCGTGGTGTCACAACATCAGCATGCTTTTAGTGCTCGACAAGTGGGTAATTTGTGACATGTCCCTTTTTAGTTTTGCCAGATGTTTGTACCCAATTTCCTTCGGATGATGCTTATTGATTTGAGGGTTGGGAAGATGGAATTTGTGCATTCCGACAAGATGGCTCAGCAGTACCAATATCTGCTATCAAATGTGCCTAAGCAGAGTGTGATTCCAATTTTGGGAAGCTTAACCGGGTTTTTCTTTTTTCTTTTTTGGTTTTCTAAACGCTTTTATCTTTTATCTTTTCTTTTCTTTTTTCCTTTTTCTTTTTCTTTTTAGTTTCTTTCCCCCTTTTAATTTTTTTAAATGCATGAACTTTTCCTCGTGAACATTTTTACTTAAATTCGTGAACTTTTGCAATTTTTCCATCAAATACGTGAATGTTTTTCAAATTAGCGAACAATTTTTTGCCAAATTAGTGAACTTTTCCCCTCACAATCATTAACTTGTTTTTAAATCCATGAAACATTTGAACTTTTTTTTAAATCCATGATTTTTTATCAGATGTATGAACTTTTTTATATCCATGAAGTATTTTTTAGCTCGTGAACTTTTTTCAAATCCACAAACTTTTTTTGAATCTTGCAAAAATTTTGAACATGTAAATTTTTCGGGTTTGTGAACTTTTTTCAACTCCACAAACTTTTTTTTGAATCCCACAAACTTTTTTAGGACTCGTGAACTTGTTCGAGTTCGTAAACTTTTTAAAAACCTGATTTTTTAAAAAAAATTCATGAGTATTCTTTTGTGAATTCCCTTTTTTTAGAATAATCATAATTTCTCAAAAAGGTCAAAGGTCAATGGTGGACCGGTCAACAGGGACCAGCGAACCAGGAAAACTGAAGCTGTTCCAATCGAGCGCTCGCCTCCGCAATGGGTTGGCCTAGGAGGTCTAGCATGGCGGAAGACATTTTTAGAGTTTGTCATGGGGCCCTTGATTTTGTCGGCCTGACGTTGTTCCTCAACACTGTGAAAGAAACAGTAAAATACTCCTCGCAAATTAACATTTATGCCTGTAGAGGCAAATCCATGGGAAGCAACTTTTTGGTGGACAGGGGCATTGTGTTGGGGATATAACTACTGGGTATGAACTGCCCAGGAGGGGCCGGGTCATACCACTAGCGACTATCAATGAAGATGGCGGGTCATAGCAAGCCCGTTGACGGCCCAAGACCCAGAGGCGGCTTAAGGCCCAAGAGGATGAACCGCCATATGAATGACTTGTATTGTAAGGCAGGTTTAGTTAGTCACCGAGCCGGACACGTTGTCTATGAGCCGGCCGGGACTCTGTAAGCCGTCGGGCGTCAACCTGTGTATATAAAGGGACGACCGGTGGTGAGTTAGAGCAAGAAAGAAGAGATCGAGAACTAGGTCAAGCGTATTCGCTCCCTGGTAATCGAAGCCCAAGCAATACCACCCTAGACTGGATTAGCCTTTTACCTCCACCGCGAGGGGCCGAACCAGTATAAACTCTCTGTGTCCCTTGTCCCGTTTAACCCCTTCAAACTAACTACGTTGCGATGGCTCCACACCTAAGTCCTTGCGCTAGGACATCTGACGTGACAATTCCACGACAGTAGGCGCCCACCGTGGGGCCAACGCACGGTGGTTTCGAGTTCTTGAAGGGCAGCTTCGCATGGCTCAAGGGGTACGCTATGGGCCAGATGACTAAGAGTCGTCGCGGCAAGCTCTACATCGACGACGAGGGCTAGGGCCCCGAGGCCGACTCAATCAAGTACGGGTACCGGGTCCCCTTTGGCGAAATCCACGTCTTCATTGGCAAGATTGGTGAGTCGGAAGCTGAGCCGGACATCTGCACCGACATCATCGAGTCGGCTCGGCGCGTGCGACCCGCCAAGGTTAAAGCCGCCCTGAAGCATGTCTTTGTTGGTTTCGTTCATGGAGCGAAACTAGAAGGTGGATCTGAATCTAGTGGTGAAACGGTTGTCTACTCAGGCGATGAATCCTCTACCAGTGAGACCAACTCCATCTATCAGGTTCAGGATGGCGGGCTTGGGGGCTGTTCTGATGGTGACAGTATTCCGGACCCCTACGAGCTGCCACACCGGGTCACGGTCTTCATGGCTGGTACACAGCCAGGGAAGGACTCTATGACTGCAGCAGCAATGATCTCTGGGTCAGCAACGACGACGGCTTTCGGGGCAGGAGGCCCTGTGCGCCCGCCGGCTCAAGTCTTGTCCGATCTGTTTGATGCTCTAACAACACCGTTAACAATGAAGGTTAACCCGACGAATCAAACTCAGCATAATGCAGAGGTTGCAAAATTGTGTGATGAGATAGCACAAGCCAAGGAGGAGCTAAACATGGAGAACACCTGGATGGCAACGGAGCGAGCCGCCTTACAGAGGGAGGCAGAACGGCTTCAGGCAGAGAGCTTCCGCTTAAGCCTGGACCGGGATGCATCAAACACTGTCTTCAAAAGAAGGCATGTGAGCAGGCTGCCCCCGACTTATGATGCGAGGAACCTTTTCAACACACCTGGGGCAGGAACCAATAACCCGCTTGGTGTGGATCGGGCCGTTGAGGCACCGGCGGCTGGAGAACCGGTTCAACCACGAGCTGTAGATCCCCCACATTTGAACTTGACCCCTCTTCAGCACGTTCCAACACCTCCGGGGCATTTTTCTAACCCCTTGGATAATATGATAGCTGCGGCTACTCAACTGGCGGCTCTCCCAGCTCAGGATGAGTCACCAGCGGCAATGGAAATACGGCAAGCCGGAGAACTGCTTCAGACGGCTGTGGCCCAACATGTGGCTTATTCATATAGTCGTGATCGTATCCACTCAACACCACGTCCAGGCAGGAGTTATAGCAGGCACATTGATGAACCGACCGTGTCAAGTAGTGAGCGGCGCCGCAATCAGCCTTGTAGGCCTGACCCGCCGTGCACTGGTAATGATGCTCAGGTTTTGGTAGACCAGGGCAAAGCACGGTGTGAGGCGGAGCTGGCGGCTCAGTTGGCGGCTCAACAACAATCTCCAGTTTATCCTTCAGCGTCCGTGGAGGCAGGAGTGACCTCTAGAACCTTGGGTGTGCCATGTTTAGTGCCGGCTCTACGCAATGAGCGCTTGCCTAAGGATTTCAAGGGCCCCCATAAGGTGCCTAATTAGACGGCGGATCAACCCCCAAAGGCTTGTATTGAGAGTTATGAGATGGCTATGAAGATGCTGGATGTCGGTGATGCTGCATGTGCTAAATATTTCACCATGATATTGGATGGGCCGACTCGTACTTGGTTGAAAAGCCTGCCCGCTAACTCTATTGGATCATGGGCAGAGTTGAAGAGGCGTTTTATTCAAAATTTTAAAGACACATGCAAGGAGCCTATGTCGATTCTGGATCTGGATTCTTGCGTTCAAGGTGAAGGCGAGTCAACAACCCATTGGGTGCGCCAGATCTCATCTATCATACACTCGTCGGATAGTATCAATGTTGGTTCTGCAGTCCTGATGTTGGAGAAAAATTGACGTTTCATCCCGCTTAAGCAGAAGTTGTGGCGGCTTAAACGCCACTGCAACGACATGGGGGAGGTAATGGCGGCTCTCGACAAATATGCCAACTCTGATAGTACCAAGGACCCTGAGTCTGACGATGAGAAGCCGGGTAAGGGAAAGAAGGGCTACAATGTGAAAGGGCAGCATCATAACCCGACAAGTCAAGGTGGCAATGGTAAGCGCAAGGCTGATGGAAATTTAGACTTCATGGCTAACACCAATGCGTAGAATAACAATCGGCATCACAAGGGAAAGCCGGGCCGGTTTGGAGGAGCAAGATTTAACCTGGAGGCGATGATGAATCAGCCTTGCCCAAAGCACAGTACGTGCGAGAAGCCCGCTACTCATCTGTAGAAGGATTGCTTCATTATGAAGGAGTATAAGAATTCCAATTTTTTCAATCATGGCCTGAATGGTGGTTCTGGATCCGGCTCTCACAGACCTGGCTTTGGTGGTGGCGGTTCAAACTGACTTTCAGGGTCAAGGCAACCAGTGTGGTTTTAATCAACAATCTGGTCAAGGAAATCAGCGCAGCAGTCTAGCTATCAAAGTAATCCAAAGCAGCTGAATGGTGGTCGGTATCATGTGTTCACCACAAGTTTGTGCAAGCGTGATCAGAAAATCCATAAGCGGGTGGTGAACTCTGTTGAACCGGCGGTGCCTCGATAATTAAGGTGGTCAGAGCAGCCAATTATATGGATCCGAGAAGATCACCAGCCCCAGGTTGACAATCCAGGTCAGTTGGAATTGGTGGTTGCTCCACAGGTAGGAGGATATAAGCTCACGAAGGTGCTCATGGATGGAGGAAGCAGTATGATAACCCTACGCATGCTTGATGTTTGCTTTACCTAGAACAAGTATGAAACTAGAAGTACTTTGTAGGTATTGTAGGGTAGGTTTGCAAGATAATATAGAGCACGTAAACAAAAAGTAGGGGCTGTTTAGATAAAGAAACAATAAAGTAAATATAGCGAGTATGGAAAAGTGGTGGTAGGAGTTGTGAAATTGTCCCTAAGCAATTGACTATGTTACTAAACCGGTAATCACTATTGCAATTCTATTTGAGGGAGAGGCATAAGCTAACATACTTTCTATTCTTGGATCATATGCACTTATGATTGGAACTCTAGCAAGCATCCGCAACTACTAAAGATTCATTAAGGTAAAACCCAACCATAGCATTAAAGTATCAAGTCCCCTTTATCCCATACGCAACAACCTACTTACTCGGGTTTGTGTTTCAGTCACTCACGCAACCCACCATAAGAAAATCATAAACATATTGCAAACCCTACAGAGGGAATCCCTCACACTTGCGCGACACGGAGGGAACAATAGGACAGCACCAATAATAAAACATGCAACTCAAACCAATCATAGCAATTCATCAATCACCGATAGGACAACGAAAATCTACTCAGACATCATAGGATGGCAACACATCATTGGAAAATAATATGAAGCATAAAGCACCATGTTCAAGTAGAGGGTACAGCGGGTTGCGGGAGAGTGGAGCACTGTAGATAGAAGGGGGAATGTGATGGAGATGTTGGTGAAAGATGGCGGAGGTGTTGGTGTAGATCACGGTGATGAGGATGGGCCCCGGCGGCATTCCGGCGCCACCGAAAGCAAGGGGGAGAGAGCCCCCCTTCTTCTTCTTCTTCCTTGACCTCCTCCCTAGATGGGAGAAGGGTTTCCCCTCTGGTCCTTGGCTCCCATGGCTTGGAAGGGGCGAGAGCCCCTCCGAGATTGGATCTATCTCTCTGTTTCCGCGTTCTCTGATTCTGCCCCTTCACCGTTTCCTTTATATCGGGAGATCCGTAACTCCGATTGGGGTGAATCTTTCGCCCAGATTTTTCTCGTAAAATTAGCTCTCTTGCGGAAAAGAAGGGCATCAACTGCCTTACGTGTGGCCCACGAGAGCCCAGGGTGTGCCTAGGGGGGAGGACGCACCCCCTGTCTTGTGGCCACCCCGGACACCGTTTCGCGTTGATTCTTCCTCCGGAAAATCCCAAATATTCCAAAATAATTCTCTGTCCGTTTTTATCCCGTTTGGATTCCATTTGATATTGGTTTTCTGCAAAACATAAAACATGCAACAAACAGGAACTGGCACTGGGCACTGGATCAATATGTTAGTCCCAAAAATAGTATAAGAACTTGCCAAAAATGTATGAAAGTTGAATAATATTGGCATGAAACAATCAAAAATTATAGATACGACAGAGACGTATCAGCATCCCCAAGCTTAATTCCTGCTTGTCCTCGAGTAGGTAAATGATAAAAAAGATAATTTTTGATGTGGAATGCTACCTAGCATAATCTTGATCATATGTCTAATCATGGCATGAATATTAAGACACGAGTGATTCAAAGCAATAGTCTACATTTGACATAAAAAACAATAATACTTCGAGCGTACCAATAAAGCAATCATGTCTTTTCAAAACAACAAGGCCAAAGCAAGCTTATCCCTACAAAATCATACAGTTTGGCCATGCTTCATTTTCGTTACACAAAATGCTCCCATCATGCACAACCCCGATGACGAGCCGAGCAATTGGTTCATACTTTTTAACGCGCTTCAGCTTTTTCAACCCTCGCGCAATACATGAGCGCAAGCCATGGATATAGCACTATAGGTGGAATAGAATATAATGATGGAGGTTATGTGGAGAAGACGAAAAAAGGGAGAGGGTCTCACATCGACGCGGCTAATCAACGGGCTATGGAGATGCCCATCAATTGATGTCAATGTGAGGAGTAAGGATTGCCATGCAATGGATGCACTAAGAGCTATAAATGTATGAAAGCTCAACAAAAGAAACTAAGTGGGTGTGCATCCAACTTGCTTGCTCAAGAAGACCTAGGGCATTTGAGGAAGCCCATCATTGGAATATACAAGCCAAGTTCTATAATAAAAATTCCCACTAGTATATGAAAGTGACAACATAGGAGACAATCTATATGAAGACCATGGTGCTACTTTGAAGCACAAGTGTGGAAAAAGGATAGTAACATTGCCCCTTTTTTTTTCTTTTTTTTCTTTTTTTCTTTTTTTCCGGTGGGCTTCTTTGGCCCCCTTTTTTTAGGCTTCTTTGGCCTTTCCTTTTTTTGCATGGGGCAATGCTCTATAATGATGATCATCACACTTTTATTTACTTGCAGCTCAATGTTACAACTCGATATCTAGAACAAAGATATGACTCTATATGAATGCTTCCGGAGGTGTATCAGGATGTGCAACGATCTAGCATAGCAATGACATCAAACAACGAACAAGCCATCAAAACATCATGCTAGCTATCTTACGATCAGGCAAAGCGATATGACAATAAATGCTCAAGTCATGAATATGATGATGATGGAAGTTGGATGGCAATATATCTCGGAATGGCTATGGAAATGCCATGATAGGTAGGTACGGTGGCTGTTTTGAGGAAGATATAATGAGTCTTATGTGTGATAGAGCGTATCGTATCACGGGGTTTGGATGCACCGGCAAAATTTGCACCAACTCTCGAGGTGAGAAAGGGCAATGCACGGTACCGAAGAGGCTAGCAATGATGGAAAGGTAAAAGTGTGTATAATCCATGGACTCACATTAGTCATAAAGAACTCATATACTTATTGCAAAAGTTTATTAACCCTCGAAGCAAAGTACTACTATGCATGCCCCTAGGGGGATAGATTGGTAGGAAAAGTGCATAGCTCGTCCCCGACTGCCACTCATAAGGAAGACAATCAAAGAAACACCCCATGCTTCAAATTTGTCACACAACGGTTACCATACGTGCATGCTACGGGACTTGCAAACCTCAACACAAGTGTCTCTACAATCCACAATTACTGAACTAGCACAACTCTAATATTACCACCTTTATATCACAAGACTATTGCAAGGAATCAAACATATCATATTCAGTGATCCACAAGTTTATGTAGGATTTTATGACTAACCATGTGATTGACCAATTCCTGTCATCTCTCTAAATAGATATAAGTGAAGAAAGAGAGTTTAATTCTTTCTACAAAAGATATGCCCATTCTCTAACAAATATAAGTGAAGAAAAAGAGCATACTACAAATGGCGGTTGTCTATGTGAAGAGAAACAGGCAATCCAAACTTCAAATGATATAAGCGAAGCACATGAAGCATTCTATAAATCCATACTCAAAAGATTTAAATGAAGTGCAACGAGAATTATATAAATCAACCAAGGACTATCTCATACCAGCATGGTGCATAAAGGAAAAATGAAAAATAAATGCAAAAGACGCTCCAAGACTTGCACATAATGCATAAACGAAACGAATACAAAAACATACCGATACTTGTTGAAGAAAGAGGGGATGCCTTCCGGGGCATCCCCAAGCTTAGACGCTTGAGTCTCCTTGAATATTTACTTGGGGTGCCTCGGGCATCCCCAATCTTGAGCACTTGCCTCTCTTCCTTTTCCTCATATCGAGACCTCCTCGTTTAGACACTTCATCCACACAAAACTTCAACAGAAAACTCGGTAAGATCCGTTAGTATAATAAAGCAAATCACCACTCTAAGTACTGTTCCAAACCAATTCATATTTTGTTTTTGCATTGTGTATACTGTAGTATACTTTTCCATGGCTTAATCCACTAATATAAATTGATAGATTCATCAAAACAAGCAAACTATGCATCAAAAACAGAATCTGTTAAAAAACAGAACAGTCTGTAGAAATCTGAACACCCACAATACTTCTGGTACCCCAAAAATTCTACCAACATTCGGAAAAATAAAGAAGTTGTATAGCAATACAGTGCAAAAAGAATCAGAACCGTTTGACGTTCCAGTTAAAAATGTAAAATCGCGCACTACAGCCAAAGTTTCTGTCCTGCACCGTACAAACCAACAAGCATTGTAAACATCCTAATGGAAAACCTGGGCACATTATTTTTATAATACAATGGAATTGTACAAGGGGATAATTTTTTTTGATGAAAAGTTTCTGTAATCAAGATTCACAAAGTTTTCGTGGGCATGAACAAAGTTCAAGGAGCTCTCCCACTTCAACAATGCTTGTCTTTCTTACTTTCACTTTCCTTTTTGAAAAGTTTTTAGGTTCCCCTCTTTATTTTTTTGTTTTTAAACTATATAAAATCACTCAACAGAAATAAATGACTCTCTAAAACTTCCGGGTTGTCTCCCTGGCAGCGCTTTCTTTAAAGCCATTAAGCTAGGCATATAGTGCTCAAGTAATGGATCCACCCGGATCCCAAGGTATATCAAAGCCAATTTTAATTAACAATGATTTGTAATTTAAAAGTGAGCACAAAGTAACATATATCAAGCAACAACAAAGTCTAACTCTCTTCCTATGCATCGGCATGTCATAAAAGAACAATTCATGCACACCAAGTAAAGCCAATGCATAGTATAACCAGTTTCTTGCAATTTCATAGTATGGGAAACATAGAGAGGTGGGGAAATAGTTCCTCTCTCATAATAATTGCAAGTAGGAGCAGCAAGAACATGCATATTACATTCATCAAAATCATCATGTGCAATGGTAAAGGGCAACCCATCAATATAATCCTTAATAAGCACAAACTTCTCTGATATAGTGTAGTCGGGAGAATTCAAATAGATAATAGGACTATCATGCGTGGGTGCAATAGCAACAATTTCATGTTTAACATAAGGAACTATAGCAAGTTCATCTCCATAAGCATAATTCATATTGGCATCTTGGCCAAAAGCATAGCAAGTATCATCAAAAAGGGACATTTCAAACAAATTCAAGGGATCATAGCAATCATCCTTTGGTAAGCACGAAGGGGAATTAAATAATGTATGAGTTGAAGAGTTAATCTCATTAGAAGGTGGGAACGGGTAGCTAATCCGCTCTTCCTCCTTTTGTTCTTCGCTCTCCTCATCATCTTTTTCATCCAACGAGCTCATAGTTTCATCAATTTCTCCATCCATAGCTTCCTGCAAAATATTAGTCTCTTCTTGGACAGCGGAGACTTTCTTCATAAAAGCATTAATATAATAATTGTATTCATAATTTTCATAGCAATATCTAAGTATAGCAAGATTTTCAGGCCTATAACCATCATCATCAAAAGCTTCATACTTTTCAAACAAAGCTTCAATTTCATAAGCAGCCTTAAAAGCAACAAATTCTTCTATTTGTTCCACATCATAGTAATCATATATACCATTAGCATAAGAAGCTAAGGTTTCATTATCATTAAATTTGCATGAAAAGGGAAGGTGTGGAGCCTCCACCCTAGAGCAACAAGTAATATCATATCTCAAGCATAGATTCCACACATACCAACACAACATAATAAATTGATCCAATAATAGTTTCCCTTTTTGTGTCGAGCGATAATCCCTAAAGTATTCACGTTGATCCAACGTGTCTCCCATTATAAAGTTGAATGGGGTTTTCTTAGGATTATCAAAGTAGTACATAATATCTCTCACATAATGAGAGTCGGGGGTTTTAGGAGTTACCCCATCTACATGAGTAGCAAGTACATCTAATTTTTTTGGTATTTTGCGTTCCATATCCATAACTAAAGATAGAGAACAACTTAGAGAAGCAAATAAAAATTACTTAGTGATAAAGCAAGCAAGCACACACGAGAATATTCACCCCACGCTATGACTCCCCGGCAACGGCGCCACAAAAAGGTCTTGATAACCCGCAAGTATACTGGATAGTTGTAGCATCTTTCGATAAGTAAGAGTGTCGAACCCAACGAGGAGCTAAAGGTAGAACAAATACTCTCTCGAGTCCTGTCAGCCACTGATACGACTCTGCGCATGCTTGACGTTCGCTTTACCTAGAACAAGTATGAAACTAGAAGTACTTTGTAGGTGTTGTAGGGTAGGTTTGCAAGATAATAAAGAGCACGTAAACAAAAAGTAGGGGCTATTTAGATAAAGAAACAATAAAGTAAATATAGCGAGTATGGAAAAGTGGTGGTAGGAGTTGTGAAATTGTCCCTAAGCAATTGACTATGTTACTAGACTGGTAATCACTATTGCAATTCTATTTGAGGGAGAGGCATAAGCTAACATACTTTCTCTTCTTGGATCATATGCACTTATGATTGGAACTCTAGCAAGCATCCGCAACTACTAGAGATTCATTAAGGTAAAACCCAACCATAGCATTAAAGTATCAAGTCCCCTTTATCCCATACGCAACAACCTACTTACTCGGGTTTGTGTTTCAGTCACTCACGCAACCCACCATAAGCAAATCATAAACATATTGCAAACCCTACAGCGGGAATCCCTCACGCTTGCGCGACATGGAGGGCACAATAGGACAACACTAATAATAAAACATGCAACTCAAACCAATCATAGTAATTCATCAATCACCGATAGGACAACGAAAATCTACTCAGACATCATAGGATCACACCATTGGAAAATAATATGAAGCATAAAGCACCATGTTCAAGTAGATGGTACATTGGGTTGCGGGAGAGTGGACCGATGTAGATAGAAGGGGGAAGGTGATGGAGATGTTGGTGAAGATGGCGGAGGTGTAGTCTTTCATGTAGTTGTAGGTGACCACATCACCACTCTTGTTCACTAACCTCAAAGTGTTTTGAGAGTCTTGAGAAACTCCAGCAACACCACTAACATCACCCGGATCGGATTCGTCTTGAGGAAGCATTGCTTTCCCATCTCTATTCTTGAGCTTGGAGTTCAAAGGATTTGGCAACTTCTTCTTGGGAAAGGTCTTGGGAAACCTTGGTTTATCCTCTCTCTCTTCTCATAAGGGCACTCGTTGGAGAAGTGGTTGGTTTCTTCACAGTTGTAGCATTTTCTTACTTTCTTCTTTTGAAATCTTCCCTTGAATTTTCCCACGCTAAACTTCTTAACAAAGAGAGCCATGTCTTCATATGAAGGGCCCTCATCGGATTCAATCTCATCACCATCTGCATCATCATCATCTTCTTCTTATTCTTCACTTTGCTCATCTTCACATACATGCTTGGCCTTCAATGCAAGATTGATCTTTGATGTTGGAGTACCATGCATGGCAAGATGTTTTGTGGCATTTGCCTTTGACTCTTCAAATAGTTGGAAGGTGGATATGATGTCATCTGTAGTCATTTCCTTGAAGGCATGGTGTTCTCTTATGTCCCACACCATTTGATGGTGATATGGGACAAGAGCATGAAGCAACTTATCCACAAGGAATCACTTAGTCATGTTGAATCCATCTTGTGTCTTGTCACACTCACATGACTCAATGTCAGCGATGAGAGTCATAAGACGCTCAAGGAGTTGATTGGGAGTTTCACCTTTCTCCATACAGAAGTTTTGCAATTGCCCCTTGGCAATTTCATATTGAGCACTCCGGAGGGTGGAGGTACCGGTCTTGGATCTTATAATACTTTCCCATAGTTCCTTGGTGAAAGCACAAGTGCTCCCTGGGTGGTTTTGGTAATTAATGTCAACATATCTCTTGTTGGACTAACACTTTTACCTAGTATGTTTCAGATAAGTTCGACAATGAAGTGGCATGGACTAGAGGATGTGGAACCCCTTCAAGATGCTAAGGACAAAGGATTGGCTCAAGCTCCAAGAACAAGACTCTACATTTTCTATTTTAATGATCCAAGATCACATTGAGTCTATAGGAAAAGCCAATACTATCAAGCAGGGATGAGGTGTTTCTTAATGGCTTGCTTGCTCAAAATGCTTAGTGATATGCTCCAAAGCCCTAAACTACCTTCTCACATCCACATTTGACCCAAACCAAAAGTCCAACTCGGCCCCACCAATTCTTCCTATCCGGCACCACCGAGTTCAGATATCATAGCCACTGCCACAAACCCTAGGCAAATCAGTCTCAACGATAGGGATCTCGGTCTCACCAAGATGGGATTGTAATCTCTCTATGTATGTCCATTACCAAAATCGGTCCTACCGAGTTTGTGTAATCAGTCCTACCGAGATTACAATGCAAACTCTCTGTTCCTCTTCGTAACATTTTGGTCCAACCGAGATGAGCGAATCGGTCCCACCGAGTTTGCTTGACCAACTCTCTAGTTAGCTGATCACCAAAATCGGTCCCACCGAGTTTGTGTAATCGGTGTCACCGAGATTATGTTATGCCCTAACCCTAACCATATCGGTCCTACCGAGTTGCATGTCAGTCCACCGAAAATCCTAACGGTCACATCATTTGCTGAATCAGTCCGACCGAGTTTCTCAATTCGGTCCCACCAAGATTGGTAAGTTGTGTGTAATGATTAGATTTTGTGTGGAGGCTATATATACCCCTCCACCCACTCTTCATTCGTGGAGAGAGCCATCAGAACGTGCCTACACTTCTAGCATACATTTTTTGAGAGAGAACCACCTACACTTGTGTTGAGGCCAAGATATTCCATTCCTACCATATGAATCTTGATCTCTAGCCTTCCCCAAGTTGCTTTCCACTCAAATCTTCTTTCCACCAAATCCAAATCCTGTGAGAGAGAGTTGAGTGTTGGAGATACTATCATTTGAAGCACAAGAGTAAGGAGTTCATCATCAACACACCATTTGTTACTTCTTGGAGAGTGGTGTCTCCTAGATTGGCTAGGTATCACTTGGGAGCCTTCGACAAGTTTGTGGAGTTGAACCAAGGAGTTTGTAAGGGCAAGGAGATCGCCTACTTCGTGAAGATCTACCCTAGTGAGGCAAGTCCTTCGTGGGCGATGGCCATGGTGGGATAGACAAGGTTGATTCTTTGTGGACCCTTCATGGGTGGAGCCCCCCCGTGGACTCGCGCAGCCATTACCCTTCGTGGATTGAAGTCTCCATCAACGTGGATGTACGATAGCACCACCTATCGGAACCACGTCTCAAAAATCTCCGTGTCTCCAAATTGCGTTTGCACACTCCAATCCCATCCCTTTACATTCTTGCAAGTTGCATGCTTTACTTTCCGCTGATCATATACTCTTTGCATGCTTGCTTGATATGTATTGTGGTTGTTAAACTTGTGCCAAAACTCCACTTCAACTTAAAGAAATTAAAAACTGCACCTTTTCTCACTTAGTGCTAATCACCCCCCCTCTAGACACCTCTTCTCGATCCGTTCAATTGGTATCAGAGCTTTGGTCTCCATTGCTTTGGTTTAAACACCATTGGAGGAAGATGGATGAGTCTACTTTGGGGAGTCTTAGACATAGAGTGCCTATACTTGTCGGAGAGTATTTTCATGAGTGGAAAAATGAGATGCTTGTGATTTTCAATGAATATCATTTGAACAAGTACATTGCTAGCCCTTGTGCACCTCATGTTGATCCTAAGCATCCTACCCTTGATGAGTCAATTGACATGATTCGCAATCTTAGAACTGTTAATCTTATCACTAGGGCTTAGCTAGAAACTTGATTGGAAATTTGCCTACTCTTGAGTGTGCCTACACTATATGGAAATTTCTTGAGGAATGATTTCTGAATTATTCCTTGAAAAATCTAGATGAAATTCTCCATAAGTCTATTGCCTTGAGTAAGATGAATTCCAATGATCCTATGTTTGGTGATTGTCTATTTGAGCTTACAAACCTTATGCGTGCCAAAGGAGATGTTGGAATTATTAGCGATATTATCTTTGAAGCTACTAGAATTCATAAAGGAGATCATTGTCAAACTCACTCTAACGAATCACCCTCTCTAGGAATTGATCCACCACATGACGATGTTGAACATGGATACTATGATGAGGATGATGATAGTGACTTTTATCTTGATGATGCAATGATACACTTTGGTCTTATGGCAAATCTTCAGGGATATATAGCAGGAGGAAAGGAATGGGTTCTTGATAGTGGATGTACCGATCACATGACCGGAGATAAAGATATGTTTCGTGAGCTTGCTGAAAACGACGGTCCTCAAAAGTAGTCACTTTCGGTGACAACTCAAAGGGTAAGGTGGTTGGCCTCGGTAAGGTGGCCATATCACATGATAGGTCCATACAAAATGTAATGCTCGTTGAATCTCTTGGATACAATTTACTTTTAGTATCTAGGCTTGCTGATTTCGGTTTCAATGTCCTATTTACTGAAGTAGATTGCCAAGTGTTTCGTAGGGATAATCATAAAATGGTCTTTACCGGTATATGTAGAGGTGATCTATACATTGTTGATTTCACTAAAAAGGCTGAACCTAGAACTTGCTTCATCGCTAAATCCTCTAAAGGTTGGTTATGGCATAGACGAATAGGTCATGTTGGCATGAGAAATCTTGACAAGCTTATTAAAGGAAATCATATCCTTGGCGTTAACGATGTCATATTTGATAAGGATAGACTTTGCAACGCTTGTCAAGTAGGTAAACAGGTTGGAGGAAGGCATCTCGTGAAGAACATCATGACAACAAGGAGGCCACTCAAGCTACTTCACATGGATCTTTTTGGTCCCAGCGCTTACAAATGTCTCGGTGGAAATTCTTCTGGTCTAGTTATAGTTGATGATTTTTCAAGATTTACATGGGTGCTCTTTCTCCATGATAAATCGCAGGTCCAAAAGATCTTTAAAAACTTCGCTAGGAAGGCCCAAAATCAATTTGAAGTGAAGATCAAGAAGGTTCGCAGCGACAATGGAACGGAGTTCATAAATGCAAATGTGGACACCTTTCTTGACAAAGAAGGGATTTCACATGAGTTCTCGGCTACGTACACACCTCAACAAAATGGAGTTGTTGAGAGGAAGAATCGGACGCTCATCAAAATGGCGCGAATGATACTTGATGAGTACAAGACGCAGAAGCACTTTTGGGCGGAAGCGGTTGAGACAGCTTGTCACGCAAAAAATTGCTTGTATCTTCACAAGCTACTCGGCAAGACGGCGTACGAGCTCCTCACCGGTAACAAACCCCAAGTCGGATACTTTCGAGTATTCGGCTCAAAGTGCTACATTCTTGATAAGCATCATCGTTCTAAATTTTCTCCTAAGTCTCATGAGGGTTTCCTACTTGGTTATGGCTCAAACTCTCACACTTACCGTGTCTACAACAATTTCACCAGAAAGGTTGAAGAGACGGTAGATGTGAAGTTTGATGAATCTAATGGCTCGCAAGTAGAGCAGTTGCCGATTGATGTAGGAGACAAAGACCCCTGGGAAGCTATCCAAGACTTGTCTATTGGCAAGATTCGTCCAATAGAGGTGAAGGAGAGTACCTCGTCCGTCCAAGTGGAAGCTTCTACGTCACAACAAGGTGAACCAAGAGTTGATAAGGAAGCATCCACAAGTGGGACACACCAAGATGAAGAAACTGAGGAAGTACACCAAGATGAACATCAACAACCTCCTTCTCCACCACGACAAGAGAACGACAATGCCAACAATGAAGAAGGCCAAGAAGAAGAACAAGATGAAGAAGATGTTCAACCAAGATCCAAGCAAAAGCTTTCACGAGTTCGAGCAAGAATTGCTAAAGACCATCCCGTCGAGCAAATCTACAATGATATCCAAACCGGGAGAATCACTCGCTCTAAAACTCGTTTAGCTAACTTTTGTGAACACTATTCATTCATCTCTAGTATTGAACCTATGAAGGTTGAAGAAGCTTTGGAAGATCCGGATTGGATAAACGCCATGCATGAAGAGCTACACAACTTTGAGAGAAATCAAGTTTGGACATTGGTTGAGAAGCCCGATAACAACCACAACATCATCGGTACCAAATGGGTGTTTCGCAACAAGCAAGATGAAGCTGGACAAGTAGTTCGCAACAAAGCATGCCTCGTCGCCCAAGGCTACACTCAAGTCGAAGGTATGGACTATGGTGAGACTTATGCTCCCATTGCTAGACTTGAGTCCATTCGCATCTTACTTGCCTATGCTAATCACCATGATATCACCTTGTACCAAATGGACATTAAAACTGCTTTTCTAAATGGTGAAATAGAGGAGGAAGTTTATGTTAAGCAACCTCCCGGCTTTGTCAATTCTAAGAAACCTAATCATGTTTACAAACTTCACAAAGCTCTTTATGGACTTAAACACGCTCCTAGAGCATGGTATAAATGCTTGACCAAGTTCCTTATTGAAAAAGACTTTGAAATTGGAAAAATTGATTCTACTCTTTTTACTAAAAGGGTTAATGGAGAACTATTTGTGTGCCAAATCTATGTTGATGATATTATATTTGGTTCGACTAACCCTCACTTTAGTGAAAAGTTTGGAAAGCTAATGTCGGAGAAGTTTGATATGTCGATGATGAGTGAACTCAAATTCTTTCTTGGGTTGCAAATCAAGCAAACTAAGGAAGGTACATTTGTCTCTCAAACAAAGTACACCAAGGACTTATTCAAGAAGTTCAATATGCAAGAATGCAAAGGTATGACTACACCCATGCCTGCCAGTGGACATCTTGATTTGACCAAAGATGGTGAACCGGTTGATCAAAAGGTTTATCGCTCCATGATTGGTTCATTGTTATATCTATGTGCTTCACGTCCTGATATTATGCTAAATGTGTGCATGTGTGCACGATATCAAGCCGCTCCTAAAGAATGTCATCTTAAGGCCGTGAAAAGGATAGTGAGATACTTAATTCATACACCAAATTTTGGCATTTGGTATCCAAAGAGGGCCTCTTTTAATCTTGTTGGCTACTCCGACTCGGACTATGCCGGTGACAAGGTTGATAGAAAGTCCACTTCGGGTACTTGTCAATTTCTTGGTAGATCTCTTGTATCTTGGTCTTCCAAGAAACAAAACTTGGTATCCTTATCCACCGCCAAAGCGGAATACATTGCCGTTGGTTCATGTTGTGCTCAATTACTTTGGATGACCCAAACTCTTAAAGATTATGGGATATATGTGAAACATGTTCCATTACTTTGTGACAATGGAAGTGCTATCAAGATTTCTCACAATCATGTGCAACATTCTCGAACTAAGCATATTGAAGGTCGTCATCATTTCATTCGAGATCATGTTGCCAAAGGGGACCTTAATCTTAAGCATGTTCGCACCGATAAGCAATTGGCTGATATATTCACTAAACCACTTGATGAGAAAGTGTTTTGCAGGTTAAGAGGTGAATTGAACATCATTGATGCTTCAAACTTGGAGTAGGAACTCCATTTGATACATGCAAGACATGAGTCTATGACTAATCCTTGATATTTCTTTTATGATGATAATCTTATGTCTTGGATATATTTGCACCTTGCATGTTATCTAACCCATGTAGGAACTTGGATGAAACTAAATCTATGAGATTGCAACTCACTCACATCTTTTGCGATCTCTACATCACCAAGTCTTTACACAATGGTGGTTGAAGTCAAGGAAGCACGGAACCATTCAAACATATCCTTTGACAATTTTTTTATTAATATTCATGATTGTCATTTTGGATACACAAGTGATCTTCCTTGCAAAGCTAACCCATGTAGGTAGACGAACTCAAATTCCAAAGTGGTGCTCCCAACTATTGATGAACTACATCAATCTTGAGCAACCCACATAAGTTCAACTACATGATCATGATCAACACCACCACTCAAGGTATGTTATTCCATCTTAGAGAAGCTTTACTCCAAGTCATGAGTCAAAGCAACTCAACAAGATGTGAATACATCAAAATGCTTAAACGAAAAATGGCAACCCCATTTTGAGCTTAAACGATGAGTATGACCTATGATCAAGTGATCTCACTTGACTCCTAAGTCAATGTACTCTAACATAGGTGACTTTGTCGCCGACCAATTCTAGATGAAGTTCTCTTGTGTTTCTTTTCTATGATCTTGCATTTGTCTCATGCATATTTGTTTCCCCTTTCAAAAAAACTTCTTGAGAGATCATGTGGAAAGGGGTGATATTCACATAGATCATGTTGGCACAGATTTGCAACTTGCGGATATTTTCACAAAACCATTGGATGAAGCATGGTTTTGTCGACTTAGGTGTGAACTTGGTATCTTGGAGCTTGACAATATTATGTGAAATCTAGTACCCATTCATGCATGAAATTAATGTCTTGTCTTGATGTAGGCATATATTTAGGGGGAGACACTCAACTCATGAGTACTCTCACCCTACGTAATGCGTAAAAAGAACAACCACTCTCAAAGCTACCATGTTATTCTAACTATGGTGCTTTCCATGATGGAGTAGTGATTATGCACCCAAAGTTCAAATCTTTGGGAAGTCATGTCAAGTACACTCATACATGGTGGCCTTGGCCACCGCTCTTGTCATTAAAACAGATGCTCATTTGCTCATATATTGTGTCTTTACATCCTGCTATGTATTTTACTCATCATCTTCCCATCATTGTCATTAGCACCAACTATGACCCCCTTGTCTCACAAATCCATAAGTGCTTCCGGTCGTCCGCTATGTACCGGACGTCTGCTAATTTTTCCCTGGCCTAGTCACCGGACGTCCATAGATCTCCGGTCGTCTGGACTTTTCCCAGGCACCGGACGTCCGTAGAATGCCGATCGTCCGTAAAAAGCCCTCTGTTGTCCTCAGGCCGGTCGTCCGGTCTATCCGGTCTTCCGGTAATTCTTTCCCTGGACCAGGCTCCGGATGTTCGCAGATCTCCGGTCGACCGGAGTTTCTCAGGCACATATATATAGCGCGGGGTGCGGTTTGGGTCAGTTTACCCTAATCCATTCGCCCCCTCTCCTCCTTTTCCCCAACGCTCCCGCCCCTGTCTCGCGGATCCTCGCTGCGGCCGCTCGCCGCCCGTGCACCTCGCCGACGCCACACCGCTTGGGTCGCCCCCGTTCCCGGCGTGGCCCATTGCCGAATTATCTCCAGTCGTTGTCTTCCTCCCCATTCTTCACTCTGAGGTAGCACCTATCTCTTCTTCCCTCATCCATCAATTCGTCGATCTATGGTGGTGGGTTGTTGATTTGTGTTTCCCTCCTCTTCTAGGTCGGAATGGTGAAGACCAAGCACACTGCTCGCAAGGACCCCCCTTCTGGGTCCTCTCGCCCGTCCCATCACTGTGATTCTGATGATTCCCAAGAACGGGCTCGTCCTAGGAAGCGTGTTCCTCACCTTGCCTCTCTCCAAGCAAAGACTCGTCAGAGGGCTCTAACTATGAAGATGAGCTGGCTCATATGGAGAGAGGAGAGCATGTCCCTGTTTGCACCACTGCTCCACTCGGCGGCCCATCTTCCAGCCTCCTCCTCCTCCGGTCCAACCTCACAGTGAAGCTCGTCATATCTCGCTTGAACCTCCTTTACCACACGACCGTCACATTAACGTGGTACCCATTGCTTCCTATCTTAAGTTGTGTTGTGATATTGATCAATTTACGATTGCTCGTGACTCTACGGACAATTGTTTTTGCACTAATGTCCAAGCTGGCATTTTTACCAGTATCATCATTCCTAAGGGTCTTTCTCTGCATCTGTGCATTGATTTAGAGCATATTCGTACTCATCTGGAGAAATATTCTAGGGCTATTGAGCTCATTGAGTCATCCAATCTTGCTGCCCCCTTTACATTTCAACATGATTTTAACCAAGCCACCATTCATCAATTTTATGCCACATGTTTCTTCGGTCCAAATAACACTGTTACTTGGATGACCTCCGGCACGAAGCTCTCGGCTTCCTATTCTCAATTTGTTGCTGTTCTTGGTTTTCCCTACATCGGGTTCAAAATTCACAATGATGACCCCGAACATAGACCCAAGGGCACTGATGCATGTGCTGATCTTATCAAACCCATAGCACAACTGACTGATGATGAGAAACATAAGGGTTTTAACCAAGTCTCCATTTGGCGTGCTCCTTTCTTCATTATCTATCAATGTGTCATTCGCACCATTTACCCTAAGATGGGTGACAAGGGGTCTTGCAGTAGCTACTGCATCGATCTCATGCGTCGCCTTTATGCGTCTCCGAAAGGAAAGATCAATGTGCCTCATTTTCTATGGCATAAGATTTGCCTCGCTTCTTTTCAGCACAAGCGGGCCTTTCCTCATGCTCCCTTTCTTCAGGCATTCATCGAGAGTGTGGCTTTGTTTCCTATTGTCCGCACTCATTTGCATGAGCAATGGGTCATTCCCCCACACATGGCCGATAACTATGTTCCCAAGGACTCTTCCTCTTCTGCTCATCCGCGCCGCACTACTGCTGGCATCCCTCATTTTGCTCCCTCCGGATCTGCACCCTTTGGTCGCATTGCTCGCTTTCTAGGGAAGGCCCACTCTGCCTTGATGAAGGCTGTTACTTTTAACTGCTCCCCAAATCACAATGTTGTCACGCGCCTTATCACCTCTAAGAATGCTCTGAAGGCTCATCAGACAGACTCCGGAGTGTTCGATGTGAGTGATGATGACCGTTTTCCTGATGAGCCCCCTTCTGACTTTGGCTTTCCCTCAGGTTGTGAGTGGTCTGATTTCTTTGACGAGGCTGGTGGCAGTGGTGCTCATGATGATGATGAGGTAGGGTTCCGATGATGATGATGTTCTGGTTGCTCCTCTTAGCCCCCTTTTGGGTACTTGATGCCAAGGGGGAGTAGCACTTCCTTTTATTACTGTGTAATATGGTGACATTAGTTTGCTAGTTTGTATTGTACCATGAACTATGTTAACTATGTTATGTATCGTGCCATGTACCATGTTCACTATGTCTTATGATTTATGATATGACTGGTATCATGGGTTCTTGTGTTCTTTGAGTGTTTGGCTGAGTTTTGGTTTGGATGCTTCGGTATAAATCTGAGGGGGAGCTCCTCTCATGCTTATTTTTACTATGCACATGGTTAGGGGGAGCTCCACAACAAACTCCTTCGATATTCAAAGTTTTACTATTATTAAGAAGTGCATGTATGTTGTCATCAACTAACAAAAAAGGGGGAGATTGAAAGTGCAATCATGCCCTTAATCATATTTTGATGTTGATGACAACATGCATATGGGACTGATCATGTTTATCAAGTATATGTCAGGATTATGTCTCAAAGGCCGTGTGTGGGTCATGACTAGGGACAAATGCATATAACTCAAGATCGGAGATACAAGACATTAGCCATGGCATTGTTTACCGTTTGTTCTTGAGTATAGGGATCCCGCACTATTAAGAGGGGATCGTTGGATCTAGTGAAGGATTTGCTCAAACCCACCAACTCCAGTTTTTCTCTCCGGACGTCCGGTGCTCTACGGACGTCCGATCCCTCTCAGCTGTCCGGACGTCCGGCTCTCTACGGTCGTCCGGTGTTTCTCTTATAGAACATTATTCAGGATTTCCGAGCCTCTCCGGACTCCGGTCGCCAGACGAGCGGCACTCCTCGGACGTCCGGTGTTTCTTTCATAGAACGATATTTACGGATTTCCGAGCCTCTCCGGACGTCCTGTCTCCGGACGACCGACACGTCTCGGATGTCCGGTTGCTGTGTGCTGGTTCGTGGCTTATGAATTCTCAGTGTCCGGATGACTGATGGTTGTCGGACGTTCGGATCTATTTGTGCCACCGAACGTCCGGTGCTGTCCGGACGTCCGACCTCTTTAGTGCACTTAAGTGGCTCAAACGGTTACTTTTTCCACACCCACTATATATAGGCTTCTGCTTTCCACGGGATGGGGTTGACCATTCACTTTGAGCTTGCCAAGAACACTTTTCACTCTCTCTCTCTCAATCCTCTACACCAAATCCTAGATCCCCAAGTGATTTGGGAACGTTTGAGAGAAGTTCTCCAATCAAGTGATAGATCCACTCCTTCCCCTTCTTTGCACCAAAGGAATTCGTGATTTGAGCAAGTCTTGAGCTTTTCCCCATCGTTCTTATTACTCTTGGAGGTTGGAGACTCCTAGGCGGTAGGATTCTTTCGGAGAGGAATCGACCTTTGTGATTACCCCCGGAAAAGTTTGTGAGGGTTTGGAGACCACCCCAAGATCTACCACTAGTGGTTGAGAAACGCCTTCGTGGTGTTGTCTCAAAGAGAGAATAGGGTTAGCCTTCGTGGCGTTGGTGTGCCTTCATGGTAACATCCACCTCTCTAAACGGTGATGTAGCTTCCCTCCAAGGAAGTGAACATCGGCATACATCCTCGCCTCTCAGAGTTGCGGTTATTCCTAACTCTAACTCCCTACTTGTGGTTACTTGTCTCTTGCACTTACGTTTATCATATTGTGCTTGCATACTCATATATTTGTGCCACTTGTTTACCTTGCTTATCTCTTAGTGTCACACTTGCAATTGTTAGGCTTACTTACATATTCCACATTATTGCCTAAAATTGCTAAGTAACAATTAAAATTTGTTGTTGTACCTATTCACCCCCACTCTAGGTCCATCTTGATCCTTTCAATTGGTATCAGAACCTCGTGCTCTATTCTTGTGGCTTCGAGGTCAACTGTGCCTGCTCCGTCACTTGGTCAACAACCTCCTAGCAATGATCACTCCAGTGTTCCTTGGCTTTATGCAAGACCCTAGGTTGAGAAACCGAAATATAATCCTCAAAGCAAACCTCCTTTACTTGATTCCACTTCCGATTTTGCCTTGTGGAGAGTTGCTATGCAGGATCATCTTTGATATGGATACGATGAGATGTTGGAGATCTTGGAGTATGGTTACCATGTGGTTGATCCAAAGAATCCTACACCAAGAGAAATTTTTGACAAGAATCTCAATGACACTACAACCATGTGTATAAGGAGAGGTATGGTTGAAAAGCAAAGGAGACTGTTCATACACATCACAAGTGCCAAGTGAATG
>NC_041391.1:580086708-580139617 GCF_002162155.2 Triticum dicoccoides | reverse complement strand
TAGACACTAAGGGAGAAAAGGTGCACTTTTTAATTTCTTTAAGTTGAAGTGGAGTTTTCGCACAAGTTTAACAATCACAATACATATCAAGCAAGCATGCCAAGAGTATATGAGCAGCGGAAAGTAAAGCATGCAACTTGCAAGAATGTAAAGGGATGGGATTGGAGTGTGCAAACGCAATTTGGAGACACAGAGATTTTTGAGACATGGTTCCGATAGGTGGTGCTATCGTACATCCACTTTGATGGATACTTCAACCCACGAAGGGTAATGGCTGCGCGAGTCCACGGAGGGCTCCACCCACGAAGGGTCCACGAAGGAGCAACCTTGTCTATCCCACCATGGTTGTCGCCCACGAAGGACTTGCCTCACTAGGGTAGATCTTCATGAAGTAGGCGATCTCCTTGCCCTTACAAACTCCTTGGTTCAACTCCACAAACTTGTCGGAGGCTCCCAAGTGACACCTAGCCAATCTACGAGACACCACTCTCCAAGAAGTAACAAATGGTGTGTTGATGATGAACTCCGTGCTCTTGTGCTTCAACTGATAGTCTCCCCAACACTCAACTCTCTCTCACAGGATTTGGATTTGGTGGAAAGAAGATTTGAGTGGAAAGAAACTTGGGGAAGGCTAGAGATCAAGATTCATATGGTAGGAATGGAATATCTTGGCCTCAACACAAGCGTAGGTGGTTCTATCTCAGAAAAATGTATGCTGGAAGTGTAGGCACGTTCTGATGGCTCTCTCCACGAATGAAGAGTGTGTGGAGGGGTATATATAGACTCCACACAAAATCTAACTGTTACACACAACTTACCAATCTCGGTGGGACCGAATTGAGAAACTCGGTCGGACCGATTTAGCAAATGATGTGATCGTTAGGATTTTCGGTGGGACCGAGTTGCAACTCGGTAGGACCGATATGGTTAGGGTTAGGGCATAACGTAATCTCAGTGAGAACGATTACACAAACTTGGTGGGACCGATTTTGGTGATTAGCTAACCAGAGAGTTGGTCAGGAAAACTCGATGGGACCGATTTGCTCATCTCGGTTGGTCCAAAATGTTGAGTAACAGAGAGTTTGCATTGTAATCTCGGTAGGACCGATTACACAAACTTGGTAGGACCAATTTTGGTAATGGACATACACAGAGAGATTACAATCCCATCTCGGTGAGACCGAGATCCCTATCGGTGAGACTGATTTGCCTAGGGTTTGTGGCAGTGGATATGACATCTGAACTCGGTGGTGCCGGATAGGAAGAATCGGTGGTGCCGAGTTGGACTTTTGGTTTGGGTCAAATGTGGATGTGAGAAGGTAGTTGAGGGCTTTGGAGCATATCACTAAGCATTTTGAGCAAGCAAGCCATTAAGAAACATCTCACCCCTTCTTGATAGTATTGGCTTTTCGTATAGACTCATTGTGATCTTGGATCACTAAAATAGAAAATGTAGAGTCTTGTTCTTGGAGCTTGAGCCAATCCTTTGTCCTTAGCATCTTTAAGGGGTTCCACATCCTCTAGTCCATGCCACTTCATTGTCGAACTTATCTGAAACATACTAGGTAAAAGTGTTAGTCCAACAAGAGATATGTTGACATTAATTACCAAAACCACCCAGGGAGCACTTGTGCTTTCAATCTCCCCCTTTTTGGTAATAGATGGCAACATACATCAAAGCTTTAGATAAAGATATAGAGAATAACTAGTAAAACTTTGGAAGGACATGTAACATGCATAGGCTCCCCCTACATGTATGCAATCATGTAAATATGAAATATAGAAGCATGTGAATGCATAAGCATGACAGAGTAAGCAATGTGTTACATGTATCTTGGCTATATGCATCAGAGCAAATGCTGTAAATAAGGGAAATGTACCTTCATGCTCGTGAGTCCTTCTTGCAAACAGTATGTACATCAGCAAGAATTCCTCATACACATGACTATGATGCATACACTTACCTTGTGGTCTTGAGTTGGCTTAGGAAGAAATGAACCTATGTAAACAAGGTTAGATAACACAGATACACCTACTGGCCAGAGCAAGCAAAAGAAACCATAAGAGTACCAAGACTGGGATGACATGTAGAGTGAGTACCAAGTACCACATTGAGTGTAGACATGTCCCCAAAGGTAAAGATGTGCAATGAATTTAAGAATTTACTTCTCTTAGATGTCTTGCTCCCCCTGAATCTAGCATGGGATACTGGGAGAAGATAGGGAACAAAAAATCAAAGCTCAAAGAAAATAAACAAAGCTAATGCAAACAAACAAATATGGACATGTCTTTCCCCTCTTGAAGACATGCGACTTCTCTCCTCTTGAACACCAATCATCTGGGGTCCTTGATGATTACTTTCTCTCCCCTTGAGTATTCTCTCCCCCTATAGATATGATTAAGCTTTGATGTGATCTCTCTCTCCCCCTTTGACATCAATTTCCAAGAAGGGTTCTTCTGGATTTTTGTCACGAATGGGTTTGGTCCTTGAGTCACAGAATAAAGTAGCAAGTTAAATGTGATGCTCGTAGAGGACTAGATTCATTGAGTGGAGCTGGTTCAAAAGGAATGCAGAAAAAAGTGGCATGGTGTCTTTCCTGTAGTGAAATCGGTGGCACCGAGTTTTATGCTTTGGTTGCACCGAGAGGTTTCGGTTGGACCGAAGGCAATGGACCAGTGTGACCGAATTCATTATAGAGAAAACACTTGTCACCTCAGCTCACTAGACAAGTTGGATCTCACAAGGATTTGCAAGGAATTAACTGAAAGATTTGCAATGAGTTGGATGCAAGGAATGCAGAACAGAAAATAAAAGAGAAGAAACATACAAGAAATCTAGATGAAGTTTATACCTAATATCAATGTGTTTGGTGCGGGTATGATCTTTGGGGTTCTCAGCAATATTGATGGCACTTTCATTATCACATAGAAGAGGCACATGTCTATAGGTGATATCATAATCCTTCAAAGTTTGCCTCATCCATAGTAATTGAGTTGCACAAATGGCGGTTGCAATGTATTCAGCTTCTGCGGTAGAGAGGGTAATACAATTTTGTTTCTTCGAGGACCAACTTACCAAGGAGCATCCAAGAAACTGACATGCGCCAGAGGTGGACTTACGATCCACTTTGTCTCCAGCCCAATCCTCATCTACGTACCCAATGAGATCAAACTTAGCATCCTTGGGGTACCATAAACCCAACTTTGGGGTGTGAACAAGGTATCTAAGAATATGCTTAACCGCCTTATGATGACTTTCCCTAGGGGAAGCTTGAAATCTAGCACACATGCATACACTGAACATGATGTTTGGTCTAGATGCACAAAAATAAAGCAATGAACCAATCATAGAGCGGTAAATAGATGGGTCGAAAGGAATACCATTTGTGTCTTTAGTGAGTGCAATTTTGGTTGGCATGGGTGTCTTGCATGGACTAGCATCAGACATGCCAAACTTCTCTAGGATATCCTTGAGGTATTTTGTTTGAGACAAGAAAATTCCTTCTTGAAATTGTTGAATTTGAAATCCGAGAAAGAACTTCAAATCCGCATTGAGTGACATTTCAAAATTCTTGGTCATTGAAGCCACAAACTTCTTGCACAAATGAATGTTAGGAGAACCAAAAATGATATCATCTACATAGATTTGGCATAAGATCAAATCACCCTTGTCCCTCTTAGTAAAAAGAGTGGGATCGATCACCCCTCTCACAAAACCATCATCAAGTAAAAACTTCTTAAAATGATCATACCAAGCACAAGGTGCTTGTTTGAGGCCATACAAAGCCTTATGAAGTTTATACACATAGTATTTGTGATCGGGATCAACGAACCCAGGTGGTTGTGACACATATACTTCTTCTTGTAGAGGACCGTTAAGGAAAGCACTCTTCACATCCATTTGATGTAAAGTAAAACCATTGAAAGCGGCATAAGCAAGTAAGATGCGAATGGATTCAATATGGGCAACTGGGGCAAAGGTCTCACCAAAGTCCAAACCTTCAACTTGTGAGTACCCTTGTGCCACTAACCTTGCCTTGTTACGGATGATTACACCATTCTCATCTTGCTTGTTCTTGAAAATCCATTTTGTTCCAATAACGTTGTGCTTGGTAGGTGGCCTCTTGACTAATGACCACACTTGGTTGCGTTCAAAACTGTTCAACTCTTCTTGCATAGCAACGAGCCAATCGTTGTCCATCAATGCATCTTGTACCTTGAGGGGCTCAACACTAGACACACACGAGAAGTGAGCACAAAAGTTTGTCAAATGTTTACGAGTGACTCTACCATCCAATATGCCGGTGAGAATTTTGTCAACATCAACACGACCGGCGACTCGAGGCATGATGGAGGTTAGGGTTTCTCGAGGTTCAACTTCATGTCCATCATCCACGTCCTCAACATATGAATCATTAATGTGTGGTGGAAGATCTTCTTGTTCATATTGCATTTGTTGAGGTTCATCATCAATGATTGGACTTTCTTGTTCTTGCCCTTGATGATGATCTTGTCTTGAAGATTATCATGAAGAGGAACTTGATCATCTTCTTGTACTTGGACTAAGGGCATCAGTTGGACAATAGGAGTTTGTGGTGGTATGGGTGTTGAAGTAGTTTGATGATGTGTGAAACTTCCATCTTCTTCTTCATCATCATGAGGTTCTTGTTCCATTGGAAGAAGTGCATCAACACCCATGGTCAAAATATCTTGAGAGGAATCTTCTTCACCTATATCACTTAGATCAACTTGCTCCCCATGGGAGCCATTAAATTCATCAAACGCCACATCACAAGTATGTACAACACATCCATTGGATTTGTTGTAGACTCTATAGGCATGAGAGTTTGATCCATACCCAACAAATATGCCCTCAATTGATTTGGATTGAAATTTTCCTAACCGTTCTCTTTTGTTGAGGATGAAACATTTGCACCCAAATACACAAAAGTACTTGACATTTGGCTTGTTCCCAGTTAGGAGCTCATATGGAGTCTTTTCCAATATAGTGCGGAGGAAGAGCCAGTTTGATGCATGGCATGCAGTGTTGATAGCTTCAGCCCAAAAACTATGTGGTGACTTGTATTCATCCAACATGGACCTTGCCATCTCTACAAGTGTACAGTCCTTCATTTCGGCTACACCATTTTGCTGAGGAGTGTATGGAGCTGAATATTGATGCTCAATCCCTTCATCACTAAGGAATTCTTCCAAGGTATAGTTCTCGAACTCAGAGCCATTGTCACTTCTTATTGCCAAGATTTCTTTGTCAAACTTGCGTTGTGCTTGCTTGCCAAAATCAATGAAGGTGATCTTCGTCTCGTCCTAGGACTTGAGGAAAAACACCCATGTATATCTTGAGTAATCATCAACAATGACAAGTCCATACTTTTTCCCACCAAGACTATCCCATGAAGGAGGCCCAAAAAGATCCACATGAAGGAGCTCCAGGGGCCTTGACGTAGATACAATATTCTTGGGTGGGTGCTTTGATTGATGTTGCTTCCCGGCTATGCATGCACTACACACACGATCTTTCTCAAAAGAGACATTGGTTAGTCCAAGGATGTGATTCCCCTTTAAGAGATCTTGAAGATTTCTCATGCCGACATGGTCTAGCCGGCGATGCTATAGCTGCCCCTTGTCGGCCTTGGCCATTAGCCAAGTTGCATGGAATGTGCTCTCTTTCGAGAAATCAACTGTGTAAAGGTTGCCATCCAACTCTCCAACAAAGGCCACTTCGAGAGTATCTCTTTTGAAGACTTTCACATCCGTTAGTCCAAAGAGTGTATCATAACCAACAGAAGCCAATTGGCGAACATAAAGCAAATGGTATTTAAGGGATTGGACAAGCATGACATTTGCAAGAGACATGTCATTTGTGATAGCCACCTTGCGCAACCCGAGTACCTGTCCTTTTGAACCTCCACCAAACATAATGTTCATGAATGGTTGAATAGCTTCCATGAAATCATAGAGCAATTTGCTATCTCCAGTCATATGATTGGTACATCCACTATCAATCACCCATTTTACTCCACCGGAGAAGGCAACCTACCCACACTTATGACTTGGTTAGAGGCACCCATTTTGCAATGGGACCTCTCAAGTTAGTCACAAGGGTCTTAGGGACCCAAATAGCTCAGAATCGGAATGCATTTCAAGGACCAACAACCTTACCTTTCCTTCTCCATCCTTAGTCTTATGAAGTACACATGATGGAGGCATGAACTCTTTTGGCTTGTTGAGAGTGGACACGCCCCTTGTGGCCTTCCCACTAACAACCTTACCTTTCTCCTTGTGCCCTTCTCATACAAATATTTCCTTTAGAGGGGTTGTGCACTTTTGAGAGGACGTCTTATTCTTGCATGTGCTTGGGTCAAGCCCGAGTCCCTCTTTGGCAAACACCTCATTGTGCTGGCTCAATACCTCATTAAGGTTCTTTTGCCCTTGAGCACATGTCATGAGACCTTTCTCGATTTGAGCCTTGAGAAAGCGATTTTCCTCAAGAATAGATGCTAGATCACTACTAGAGTTAGTAGTACAAGCATCAACATTGATACTAGGAGAAGAGTAAGCCTTGGCTAGAGTTTGAAGATAAGTAAGTTTGAGTGTCTCAAAACTCTTTGTAAGAAGGGTGAGCTCTTCTTCCTTAGTCTTGAGGGACACGGATAGAAGCTCACAATCCTTAGAGAGAGAAGCATGAGACTTCACAAGCTTACTTTTATCATTCATCAACTCTTCGCAAGAACCAATAGCCTTTTAAAGGAGGCAAGATCTTTAGTATGAACATCAATGTTTGCACCAATTTTTAAGCATAGTTCATCATTTTGTGCTTCCTCAAATTGGACTTTCCGCTCAAGGATTTCACATTTTTCCTTTTCCTTAGTGACGAGGGTTTCAAGTTCCTTAATGGTGATGGTGTGCTTACTCACCATCTCCATAAGCATACGAAACATAGTGAGATTCTTTCCTTTGAGGTAGCACATGAACTTATTAAGTTTAGCAAGAATAGGATCATCTAGATCATCATCCTCATAACTATCCTCCGCATCAAGATACTCATCACTAGGAGTAGAAGGAGTGAAAAGAGGAGGATTTTATCGTGGAGTTACCTTGACCTTGTCTGGAGAGCTTTGGTCCTCTCCATCTTCTTCCACGGCCTTTGCCATTAGGCACTTGTGAGCGTTGCCCTTGTAGTCTTTCATGTAGTTGTAGGTGACCACATCACCACTCTTGTTCACTAACCTCAAAGTGTTTTGAGAGTCTTGAGCAACTCCGGCAACACCACTAACATCATCCAGAACGGATTCTTCTTGAGCAACAATTGCTTTCCCATCTCTCTTCTTGAGGTTGGGGTTCGAAGGATTTGGCAACTTATTCTTGGGAAAGGTCTTGGGAAACCTTGGTTTATCCTCTCTCTTCTCATAAGGGCACTCATTGGAGAAGTGGTTGGTTTCTTCACAGTTGTAGCATTTTCTTACATTCTTCTTTTGAAATCTTCCCTTGAATTTTCCCGCGCTAAACTTCTTGACAAAGAGAGCCATGTCTTCATATGAAGGGCCATCATCGGATTCAATCTCATCACCATCTTCATCATCATCATCATCATCTTCTTCTTCTTCATTTTGCTCATCTTCACATACATGCTTGGCCTTCAATGCAAGATTGATCTTTGATGTTGGAGTACCATGCATGGCAAGATTTTTGGTGGCATTTGCCTTTGACTCTTCAAATAGTTGGAAGGGGGATATGATGTCATCTATAGTCATTTCCTTGAAGGCATGGTGTTGTCTTATGTCCCACACTATTTGATGGTGATATGGGGCAAGAGCATGAAGCAACTTATCCACAAGGAATCGCTTAGTCATGTTGAATCCATCTTGTGTCTTGTCACACTCACACGACTCAATGTCAGCGGTGAGAGTCATGAGACGCTCAAGGAGTTGATTGGGAGTTTCACCTTTCTCCATACAAAAGTTTTGCAATTTCCCCTTGGCAATTTCATATTGAGCATTCCGGAGGGTGGAGGTACCAGTCTTGGATCTTATAATACTTTCCCGTAGTTCCTTGGATCTTGTGATGTGTATGAATGGTGTCCTTTGCTTTTCAACCATACCTCTCCTTATACACATGGTTGCAGTGTCATGGAGATTCTTGTCATAAATTTCTCTTGGTGTAGGATTCTTTGGATCAACCACATGGTAACCATACTCCAAGATCTCTAGCATCTCATTGTTTCCATATCAAAGATGATCCTGCATAGCAACTCTCCACAAGGCAAAATCAGAAGTGGCATCAAGTACAGGAGGTTTTCCTTGAGGGTTATATTTTGGTTTCTCAACCTGTGGTCTTGCATAAAGCCAAGGAACACTAGAGTGATCATTGCTAGGAGGTTGTTGACCAAGTGACAGAGCAGGCACAGTTGGCCTCGAAGCCGCACCACCCGAAAGTGGTGCACGCACCGTGGACAACGTGGCTAATCTCATTTGGACCAAGGCATCAAGAGAAGCATCATGCTCCTATTTTTGCTTAGCAAGGGCCCGTTCCAGATCCTCAGAAGTAAAGGACTTGACTTCAGAAGAAGCCTCGCCTTTATCCTTCGGGTCTGCAACAAGAGGAGTCCCATCAGGGTTCATCTTGCTCCATGGCGATTAAGCCATAAGAATAGAGCACGAGGCTCTAATACCAATTGAAAGGATCTAGATGGACCTAGAGGGGGGGGGTGAATAGGTACAACAACAAATTTTAATTGTTACTTAGCAATTTTAGGCAATAATGCGGAATATGTAAGTAAGCCTAACAATTGCAAGTGTGACACTAAGAGCTAAGCAAGATAAACAAGTGGCACAAATATATGAGTAAGCAAGCACAATATGATAAACATAAGTGCAAGAGACAAGTAACCACAAGTAGGGAGTGAGGGTTAGGAATAACTGCAACTCCGAGAGACGAGGATGTATGCCGATGTTCACTTCCTTGGAGGGAAGCTACGTCACCGTTTAGAGAGGTGGATGTTTCCACGAAGGCACACCAACACCGTGAAGGCTCACCCTATTCTCTATTTGAGACAACACCACAAAGGCATTTCTCAACCACTAGTGGTAGACCTTGGGGTGGTCTCCAAACCCTCACAAACTTTTCCGGGGGTAATCACAAAGGTCGATTCCTCTCTGACAGACTCCTACCGCCTAGGAGTCTCCAACCTCCAAGAGTAATAAGAACGATGGGGGAAATCTCAAGACTTGCTCAAATCACGAATTCCTTTGGTGCAAAGAAGGGGAAGGAGTGGATCTATCACTTGATTGGAGAACTTCTCTCAAATGTTCCCAAATCACTTGGGGATCTAGGATTTGGTGTAGAGGATTGAGAAAAGAGTGAAAAGTGTTCATGGCAAGCTCAAAGTGAATGGTCAACCCCATCCCGTGGAAGGGAGAAGCCTATATATAGTGGGTGTGGAAAAAGTAACCATCTGAGCCACTTAAGTGCAGTGAAGAGGTCGGACGTCCGGACAACACCGGATGTCCGGTGGCACAAATATGTTTGGACGTCCGACAACCATCGGTTATCCGGCCGCTGAGAATTCATAAGCCACGAACCAGCACACAGCAACCGGACGTCCGAGGCATGCCGGTCGTTCGGAGACCGGACGTCCGGAGAGGCTCGGAAATCCGTAAATATTGTTCTGTGAAAGAAACACCGGACATCCGAGAAGTGCCGCTCGTCCGGATACCGGACATTCGGAGAGGCTCGGAAATCCGTGAATATTGTCCTGTAAGAGAAACACCGGACGACCGTAGAGAGCCGGATGTCTGGACAACTGAGAGGGATCGGATGTCCGTAGAGCACCGGACGTCCAGAGAGAAAAACTGGAGTTGGTGGGTTTGAGCAAATCTTTCACTAGATCCAACAATCCCCTCTTAATAGTGCAGGATCCCTATACTCAAGAACAAACCATAAACAAAGCCACGGCTAATTTCTTGTATCTCCGATCTTGAGTTATATGCATTTGCCAAGGCTAATGTCTTGTATCTCCGATCTTGAGTTATATGCATTTGTCCCTAGTCATGATCCACACACGGCCTTTGAGACATAATCCTGAGATATACTTGATAAACATGATCAGTCCCATATATGCATGTTGTCATCAACATCAAAATATGATTAAGGGCATGATCGCACTTTCAATAACTCGAAGAGACTTGCAGAGATATCAAATCATGCATATAAGAATTCAGAGAAGAACCAAATAATATTCATAGATAATCTTGTTCATAAATCCACAATTCATTGGATCTCAGGAAACACACCGCAAAAGAGTATTACACCGAATAGATCTCTAAGAACACCGGGGAGAACTTTGTATTGAGAATCAAAGAGAGATAAGAAGCCACCTAGCTAATAACTATGGACCTGAAGGTCTGTGGTAAACTACTCACGCTTCATCGGAGAGGCAATGGTGTTGATGTAGAAGCCCTCCATGATCGATTCCCCCTCCGGCAGATCGTCGGAAAAGGCCCCAAGATGGGATCTCACGGGTACAGAAGGTTACGGTGGTGGAAAAGTGGTTTTGTATCCCCCTGATGTTTTTAGGGTATAAGAGTATATATAGGCGAAAGAACTAGGTCGGTGGAGCTATGAGGGGCCCACGAGGGTGGGTATGTGCCTACCCCCTGGGTGCGCCCTCCTACCTCGTGGACACCTCGTTGTGTCTCTCACTTCAACCCCAAGTCTTTTGATTTGCTTTCGGTCCAAGAAAGATTATCGCGAAGGTTTCATTTCGTTTGGACTCCGTTTGGTAGTCCTTTTCTGCAAAACTCTAAAATAGGCAAAAAAAAACAGAAACTGGCACTGGGCCTCCGGTTAATAGGTTAGTCCCAAAAATAATATAAAAGAGCATATTAAAGCCCATTAAACATCCAAAACAGATAACATAATAGCATGGAACAATCAAAAATTATAGATACATTAGAGACGTATCATAAACAGATAGAAAAATTGCTTGACCGGCTTAAACTTGGGATACACATTAAGAGTGTGCTCAACGAGTTCCCTCGGTACACCTGGCATGTCAGAAGGTTTCCATGCAAAGATGTCCCGGTTCTCATGGGCGAACTCAATGAGCGCGCTTTCCTATTTCGGATCCATATTAGCACTGATACTGAACTGCTTTGATAAATCGCCAGGAACAAAATTAACCATCTTAGTATCATCTGTCGATTTAAACTTCATTAAGGGCCCGTTCTCTGTGGTTGGCTTCTTCAGAGGCGTCATATCCGCCTGGTCAACATTATCTTTATAAAACTTCAACTCCTCGGTGGCACATGCCGACTCAGCATAAGCAGCATCACCCTCTTCACAATCCATAGTGATTCTTCTAATGCCATGAACTATGATGATACCCTTATGACCCGACATCTTAAGCTGCAAATAAACATAACATGGCCACGCCATTAACTTTGGCATAAGCCAGCCGCCCAAACAAAGCATGATACGGGCTCTTGATCTTCACCACCTCAAAGGTTAACTTCTCAGCTCTAAAATCCTTCCTATTGGATATACCGACTTACCAGGCACCACCCCATGAAAAACAATAGAAGATGGCCTAAGATCCTTGTCAGTCAAATTCATAAGACAAAAGGTCTCATAATAAAGGATATTGATACTGTGATACGTCTCCGTTGTATCTATAATTTTTGATTGTTTCATGCCAATATTCTTCAACTTTCATACATTTTGGCAAGTTTTTATACTATTTTTGGGACTAACATATTGATCCAGTGCCCAGTGCCAGTTCCTGTTTGTTGCATGTTTTATGTTTCGCAGAAAACCAATATCAAACGGAATCCAAACGGGATAAAAATGGGCGGAGAATTATTTTGGAATATTTGGGATTTTCCGGAGGAAGAATCAACACGAAACGGTGTCCGGGGTGGCCACGAGACAGGGGGGCGTGCCCTCCCCCCTGGGCGCGCCCTAGGCTCTCGTGGGCCACCCGTAAGGCGGTTCATGCCCTTCTTTTGCCGCAAAAAAGCTAATTTTACGAGAAAAATCTGGGCAAAAGATTCACCCCAATCGGAGTTACGGATCTCCAGATATAAAGGAAACGGTGAAGGGGCAGAATCAGAGAACATAGAAACAGAGAGATAGATCCAATCTCAGAGGGGCTCTCGCCCCTCCCAAGCCATGGGTGCCAAGGACCAGAGGGGAAACCCTTCTCCCATCTAGGGAGGAGGTCAAGGAAGAAGAAGAATAAGAAGAAGAAGAAGGGGGGCTCTCTCCCTCTTGCTTCCGGTGGCTCCAGAACGCCGCCAGGGGCCATCATCAACACCGCGATCTACACCAAAAGGGCAATGCTCACAAGTGCCTTATGGCAAAGTCCGTGGTAGAAGGTGGAGAGGACCAAAGCTCTCCTGACAAGGTCAAGGTAACTCCACGATCAAATCCTCCTATTTTCACTCCTTCTACTCCTAGTGATGAGTATCGTGATGCGGAGGATAGTTATGAGGATGATGATCTAGATGATCCTATGCTTGCTAAACTTAATAAGTTCATGTGCTCCCTCAAGGGAAAGAAGCTCACTATGTTTCGTATGCTTATGGAGATGGTGAGTAAGCACACCATCACCATTAAGGAACTCGAAACCCTCGTCACCGAGGAAAAGGAAAAATATCAAATCCTTGAGTGGAAAGTCCAATATGAGGAAGCACGAAATGATGAACTATGCTTAAAAATTGGTGCAAACATTGATGTTCATACTAAAGATCTTGTCTCCTTGAAAAAGGCTATTGACTCTTGCGAAGAGTTGATGAATGATAAAAGTAAGCTTGTGAAGTCTCATGCTTCTCTCTCTAAGGATTGTGAGATTCTATCCATTTCCCTCAAGACTAAGGAATAAGAGCTCACCCTTCTTACAACGAATTCTGAGATGCTCAAACTTACTTATCTTGAAACTCTATCAAAGGCTTACTCTTCTCCTGTTATCAATGTTGATGCTTGTACTACTAACTCTAGTAGTGATCTAATATCTATTCTTGAGGAAAATTGCTTTCTCAAGGCTCAAATCAAGAAAGGTCTCATGACATGTGCTCAAGGGAAAAAGAACCTTAATGAGGTATTAAGCCAACACAATGAGGTGTTTGCCAAAGAGGGACTCGGGTTTGACCCAAGCACATGCAAGAAGAATATGTCCTCTCAAAAGTGCACAACCCCTCTAAAGGAAACATTTGTACGAGAAGGGCACAAGGAGAAAGGTAAGGTTGTTAGTGGGAAGGCCACAACGGGCATGCCCACTCTCAACAAGCCAAAAGAGTTCATGCCTGCATCCTATGTACTTCGTAAGACTAAGGATGGAGAAGTTTATGCAAAATTTGTTGGTCCTCGAAATGCATTCCGATTCTGTCAGGACCCCGACTCAATGCCACACCGATCTAGCATGTAACACCTCATATCCCTTTGCGGCCTCACGCACGGTATTCCCACGGGTGTCGCCTTACCAAGCCCGGGACTATTTGCGCCTTTTGGCACACATATATGATAGCGTCGCTAGCATCCATATGACAAGGAGCCCGGGTTGACATGGCTAGTTGTGAACCCAAAGTGGCACTAACTTACAGGGACATGCATATATGACCCAGCAACGAACGTGTCGGTCATCAGCGAGTGAATCTGGGCTGTAGCAACTGGGCTAGCAGGACTCCGATAAACCGGGCTGTAGCAGGCTAACAGGACTCCGGTAGACACCGCGTGACATTTCCCCGAGGGGACAGACACAGGAACGAAGAAGGACACATGTCGGCCAACCTAAGTGTTCTGGAGTAGTAGCAAGCTACCAAGGCTTAGTGGAAGCACTAGGAGACATTTCCCGGTAAGAGAGTCTACCAAGGAGAAAGAACTAGATAGTCAGATCCACACATAGCAAGCATTTCAATAACATGCATACAATATGCTCGATATGTGCAAATACAACATGGCATCACAACATGACTCTACAACTCAAGTATTTTATTCAATAGGCTCCGAGGAACGAGATATTACAAACATGGGTCTCGTGACCCAACATTCAGAGCATACAAGTTAAAGCACAAGCGGAAGCTTAACATGTCTGAGTACAGACATCTACAAATGAAAAAGGCCGAGAAGCCCGACTATCTACCAGATCCTGCCGCGGGCACAAGATCGTAGCTGAGGTAACAAGCTAAACGTCGAAGTCCACTCGGAACTACTAGCGAGACTGAAGTCTCTCTGCAAAAACATAAATTAAGCAACGTGAGTACAAATGTACCCAGCAAGACTTACATCAGAACTAACTACATATGCACCATTTTCAACAAAGGGGTGGTGGGGTTTAACTGCAGCAAGCCAGCTTTGACTCGGTGGCTATCCTGAACTACGACTGCAAGTAACTCTTTTGAGGTGGTGCACACGAGTCCACATATTCACCATATCAATACACCACTATGGACCCACTCCCGTCTTCCTACGAGAACGCCATCCATAGCACTCACGCTTATCTTGCGTATTTTAGAGTATCCACTTTCACTTGTCTATGAACTGTATAGGCAACCCAGAGGTCCTTTACCGCGGACGCGGCTATTCGAATAGATCAAATTAACCCTGTAGGGGTGTACTTCTTCACACACGCTCTCACCACTTATCGTCATTTACACATCATGTACTTGGCAACCTTCAAGCGGAAGCCCAGCGAGGGTCTCGGCCATGACCTGACTAACCACACAAGTCTCTTGTCTAGGTTTATCGCCTATTCGGGTTCCATCCGCAAAGGAGATCCGGCCGGGGTGTCGCTCATGGCCCCAAACGATGTGTAAAGGGTTCCAAGCCCACCAAACGGGCGGCGCTTAGCATACCCGGCCATGGTGCCTAGTCTGACCCAAGCCCACATGTACCGGGTGCCACTTGGTAGACTACTAACACAACCTACAAACACCAGAAACTAGTTGCAACTCCTGGATAGAGATCGAGTTGATTAATAAGTCGAGAGAGCTTGGAGCGCCCGGAGCCCAATGTGTGGTAGTAGCTGTTCATGGATCACAAACACAGAACTCAGTTCCTAAGGACGGCTTCAATGAGACAACCCACATTCTACTCCTACATGGCCTCTCACCGCTACCTTTACCAAATTGTGTTCACACACTTAGCTCACACACAATAGGACATGTTCACACACCTCCAATTCATCCTCGATGAATCAGACCTGACTCAACTCTAAGTAGTAGCAGGCATGACAAACAAGCATGAATGAGTAGGCACATCAGGGCTCAAACAACTCCTACTCATGCTAGTGGGTTTCATCTATTTACTGTGGCAATGGCAGGTCATGCAGAGGAAAGGGGTTCAACTACCACAGCATGTAACAGTTGAATTGTTGTTGTCCTAATGCAATAAAAGAGAGCATGAGCGAGAGAGTGGGATTGTATTGGAATGAACAAGGGGTTTTTCTTGCTTGGCACTTCTGAAAATAATATAGTTTCTTCATCGGTGTCATCGAACTCATCGTCGAAACCACGTCTATCGAGAGGGAACAAATACCGGCAACACAGAAGGAAATGCAATAAATGCAATGCAACAATTATGATGCATGATCATTACATGGCAATATATAGTGGTTTGAGCTAATGCAACTAGCAACAGGTTAAATGAAGTTGGTTTGAATCTAAGATTCAAACTCAAACTCCATATATGACATTTCAAATGCCATTAATTCAAATTGTTGTATACAGTAGCTTTAGGTTGCTCAAACATGCATGAAAATACCATAAACAGATTCTTTGGATTTTTCTGATAATTTTTGATATATAAATTATTTCATTCTGAGCTACGGTTGATTTTATATGATTTTTAGAAGTTTTGGGCATTTTCTAAAAATAATAAATCATTTCTGATTTATTAAAATCACAGAAAACATTACTGCGTCAGCATGACGACTGCATGACGTCAGCAGGTCAACAACACCAATCCATGTCAAACCTGATGGCTGGGACCCACACGTCAGTGTCTCAGGGCTGGTTTGGGTGGATGGCAAATGGGCCCGGTCAACGCTGACAAGGCCAAGGTCAGAGCTGACACATGGGGTCCACGGCATTAGCACTAATCTAACAGAAAAACTAGACTAACCTAATTAGGCTCAGGGGCCCACATGGCAGTGGCTCAAGGGGGTGTTTAGAGTGGTCATTAGCAGCTAATGAGACTGCCACGTCAACGTCACCAGAGTACGCCAGCGGTGACCAAAACGCGGCGGAGGCACACTAGAGGGGCTCGGGTTTTGCCTATGGTGCACCGTTCGGTGCGCCCTTTGGCCCTGCGGAGATCTGGCGCGATGGCGCGTCAGATGGTGGTGGTCTCCAGGCCTGGGGTGGCCGGAGTAAACGGCGGCGAGCTCGGTTGCGGCCGCCGGAGTTCGGGCGCGAGCGGGGACACGGTTGCGGTGGCCGTGGCAATGTGCGTTTAGCACCTATGGTGTCTACGTTGTGCGGTGAGTTCGATGGGCGCATGCCTGGGACCAAATGGTCGTCGGAGCATCACCGAAGACGAGCGCGGGCGGCGGCGCGTTCGGTTGTAGCCGAGGCGATGGCTACGACGCATGATGGGAAAACGGAGAGGGGGAGCAGGAGCAGGGGCTCACGGTGGGTGCGACGAGCTGCTCAGCAGGCTCGGGGAAGGTCAGAAGCGAGCGGGGCGGTGGAGGCAATCTCGTCATCAGGAGGTCGAAGACGAGCTTGGTGAAGATGTTCGGGGGACTCCGGTGGGGCATGGCTCGATGAGGCGGTCGAGGAAGAAGTGGCGGAGCTTCTGGGCGGGTTGGCGAGGCATGGGTTGGCCGGTGGCCGTGGCAGAGCATGGCGGCGCCCTCTGGTGTGCTCGGGGAGAGAGGGGGAGGGAGCCAGAGGAGGGGAGGAGCTGCGAGTGTGAGAGAGAGTGGTCAGGGGGCGCGTGGCGTCGTCCAGAGGCATCCGGGCGCGCAGGCAGACAGGGAGGAGCTGGTCTCCTCGGCCGCACTCGTGCGAGCATGCAGCTTCTCCTACTGGCAGGAGGAAGACGGCAGGAGGCGCTAGGTGGGCTGGCTAGCGAGCTGGGCCAGCTACAGGTAGGTGGCCAGGTAGTCCTTCTCTCTCTCTCTCTCTCTCTCTTATTTTCTGTTTTCTATTTTCTATCTTTGTTTCTGGATTTAGTAAAAATACTAAACCTTATCTAAAAATCCTAAAATAAATTGTGGGCACTGTTGAAATGTTTTTCGACGACCCTCAACCATTATCAGAATTATTTGGGCAAATAAAATATTTATAGCATTTAAATGCCCAAATTCAAATACTTTATGATTTAATTCAAAAATCCAAAGTGGCCTAGAAAAATGTGCACCATTTTTGGCAGGGGTTCTAGACCAATTCAAAAATGATGAACTTTTCCAAAGGCATTTTGGGTTCATTGAAAATTATTTTTTTATTTGAACCTAGTTGGATTCATTTGTGCTAGGGTTTGGATCAATCCCTATTTCATGTTTAAGAGAAATTTAAACATGAGGCGACACAAGACTAGCTAACCCAGAGCAGACTAGAGCTAGGGATGTGACAACTCACCCCCACTAAACAAGAATCTCGTCCCGAGATTCAAGCGTATGGTAAGATGAAGAGGGGGAACGCAAACTAACACAATGTTCACGATCCAGGTTGCACTTCATAAGAACGTTGTTTCAATCACCATCTTTGTGTCGATGTCTTGCTCCGCGAACTCCAACCAACACGACAAGAGAGGGAAGGGAAAACTCTAGAAAGATCGATCTTCTCGGAGATCGAACAACTTAGGATCAACTCACGGAATGAGACAAAGCAACATCTCTCGAGCTGAGACACGAAGCACCCATCTAGAGGGAGGGAGTGGAACAGATGACGAGGGTTCACTAGGTAGACAACAATTCCACACTTAATAAGGTGGTGAATAGTTGTCAATGTAGCGAGGAGTTGAGTTGCCATGATACCATAACGGGGCACCTTAGGGAAGGTGACTCGTAGAAATATCCCCTTAAGTGGCAAAAAGAATTACCTTTGATTCAGAGATCATTGAAACTCTTTATACCAGCCTAAGGCAATTCTCGAGCGATTGTTTGGAGGGGTTCGGTAGAATGGCATACCCAGATTAGAATGGATGATGTGGGTTACCTTGTTGAAAACAACACAAGGGATGATTTTAGAAACTAGGGAGAAGCTCAACAGTAGAGAGTGAGTCCACTATTTGAATAGTTATAGCATAACCGAGGAAACTAAGAGCAATCCCAGTTAGTGCCGATGATAACACCTTGCGCTTGTGCGTGCTCTCAAGAACTTGAACATTTCCATATTCATCAATGTTTTACCAATATCCGTGTCAAGGATCCTGGCAACACAACATATCACCATGATGAATAGAGATGGACGATGCAGATGCAAAGGAAGATAACCTTCTCAGATTTCACCTTAGCGGGGCCAAGGGATCAAAATCCGGATGATCAACCAAGAGACATTTGGCACTCCGCTTCTAATGTTCTCCTTGATGTGCTAGCGTATCCCATTCATTGAAATGGTTTGGTAACTAGAACATCAAGTAAGAGGTCGAACTTCGGGAGCACAAGAATCCATAAGGAACAACTACTGGAGTAAATCCTACGAAATCCTTATGGGGAGGTGGCAACTTCCTCAATCAAGATACTACAATAATAGGTCTTCCGGCTGGGTGTGTTGGCCACGACATTCACTTTACCGGGTTATAGAGAGACCAATATTATAGTTCTTGGAAGACATTCCAACCATCATATCTGCCTGAGATTCAGATCTGGTTGGTGTCAGAATATTCCAGACTCATCAAATCTAGAAGGAAAAATGAAAGTTTGCAACTCAAATCGACGAGACGGCATTGCAAGATTCTCGGGAAATGAACTACGATAGCAAACTCCAAAACATGAGCTGGTTCTGCTACATACATGTGGACACACTGTCGTAGACAAGCATGGCCACGTAGTAGTCTTATGATGAAACACTACCGAGTTCAGGCGGGGAGCCATCATTAACGATATCAAAGTCTATTGCATGTACGTCTGGGCCCTTCAGGATTAGCACTTGAACTTCTTATCATTGAACAAATCAAACAGTGGCTTGGTGTGCTAGGGATACATATAGAATGAAGGTTGCAAGTCTCCAGACCACAGAATACCGCGCACGTATGCATGACTGACTTGGGATGATTCCAGAGGAAGCAACATTGACTTCCTCGAATTCATGGCGGCAACTTGCATCAAATGCACATGAATTAGAGGAAATCACTTCTTACAACCGAACATATGCTTCATGAGCGGTTCATGAAGATAATGCTTATAAAAGTTTCCAATACTAGCTGGATGTTCAACACAAATCATGGAGAAGATAACAATGTTGCTGATGGTCTCAACAACAATTCATCCAGGTTTCCATACAATGGAATTCCACAATCATGTGAACAAGGTGATAGCATTGGTCAGACTCAAAGATATAATGGTGTATGCTCGAGGGAACAACGACGATTAAGAAAACATTATGAACATCGTTGGTTCTGATTTGACTTGACTATATCCCATATTCAAATCAAGGTTTTGACGTGACAATAGACATATCAACTGATCACAAGGATCAACCAATGAATATATCATCTTTCTTCAACACACACTCACAAGGATATCCCTTTGGAATGAACTTAGTCAGGTAAGCTTTTATCTTCCAACTCTCCAAGTTGTTGTTTAGCTTAACCAACTAGCTCACGGTATCCAACACAGATTCTTGGAGAAAGGATGGTTTACAAGGAAACCAACTTGATCACGAACTCAACATAGCGGTCATGTGACGACCTGGTAATACTTCCGAGAAGATATTCGGAAGATCACGAACCACCGATATGTTACTAAGCATGAGAAAAATCTTGCTTTTCAGGGCAAGACAATATGATCAATAGAGCGAGGATTTGAAATAATCCCAACTCATCGATCTAGGAGTGCACCAGGAGAATGGACTAGGTAGCACGATCAATCTTAGAATGATGATTCCGTAACAAACACACTAAGAATGAGATTATCGTCCATTAAACACTATGCAACATGGTTGCTAGGAATATAGATTTCACACATGACAATTCACTTGTCGGCACTCCGGTTGCGACAACACGGAACCGAGGAATGAATAATGATGGCGAGAAGTATCACTACATCAAGAATCCATAAGAGAAGGTGCAATCCTCATGACATTCCTGACATAAAGTGGGTAATACTTCAGGGTAGAACAGAATCAATAGCTGGATTGGCATTTTGATCTGCGGAATACAACTACTTTGACCCAATCCTGGATATGGAAGAGGTACTGGAGTTTGTTTCTCCTAATCATCCCGAATAGAATGGCTCGACGGACCACAAGAGTAATAAGCATCGATGAACGAATGCATGCATACTCTTGACTATCAATTGATAGACGAGGTCAGAAGACAACTAAAGAGGGACAACCCAAAAGAACATATGATTTTCTGAGTTGTGGATGCATAGATTAGTAAGTTGAACAAGTTCAACATATTTCTTCCAGATAACCTATACAGAAAGGTAGAACTAGCAGGGTCACAACATAGAATCAAGAACTCGTCAAGAGCACTCTGGTTGTGATCTTTCGGTTCAACAAGGAACTTCTGCCATAAGTAGTTCATGGTATTTGGAAGAGGAAAATACCACGGACCTCGAGGACTGTCACAAATGTTACTAATATCCTAAAGGAACGAGAAAACACTATCAACATGAGGTAAGTAGGGTGAATCTCGGGTTCAAAACCCAGGAGTAGAATACCTACTAACTAAATTGCATCACGGGATGCTTTCGAGGATGACGGCCAGAATGATCACACTGGAAACACAAAACATGGCTGGATTACTAGGTGATCCTCTAAGACACCTAGGGCCATAATAGTAGCTCCAACTTATACGTGGAGGCAATAGAGTACCTCAACTTACTGAATAGTGTGGTTAATCAGGCCCAAAGGGACATCGGAAAAAGGAGGAAGGGATTTGCAAATGCATCAGACTATTTAGAAACCTGGGATGACTCGGATAGCATAACGGCTGTAATTGCTCAAAAAGATTTGAGACATCCTGCAAATGCATCAGACTATTTAGAAACCTGGGATGACTCGGATAGCATAACGGCTGTAATTGCTCAAAAAGATTTGAGACATCCTGCAAAGTGGTGGCATAGCCACTCGATATCACAATATCAAGGTTCCGAGATCAATTATGAACACACAGAGGTAGTAGAAACTTAACTGAGGCTTAAATCCAACAATCTTATAAGTCTACAGATCAGTAACACATGATCCTGATAGAGAGAAGAGGAAGCCTAGTTCCTTAACCCTGTAGGATAGATAGGATGACTCAGATCAGAAGGGCATAAGGTAAAGGAGTAAAAAGAGCCTTACATTCCATCCCACAATCAATTCCCTTATATAACTAAAGAATTTCTAGACTCAATTTCGACTAGTTTGGCTTGGTAATCCTACAGGTAGTCATGCTCTGATACCAAAGCTGTCAGGACCCCAACTCAATGCCACACCGATCTAGCATGTAACACCTCATATCACTTTGCGGCCTCACGCACAGTATTCCCATGGGTGTCGTCTTACCAGGCCTGGGACCGTTTGCGCCTTTTGGCACACGTATATGATAGCGTCGCTAGCATCCATATGACAAGGAGCCCGGGCTGACATGGCTAGTCGTGAACCCAAAGTGGCACTAACTTACAGGGACAGGCATACACGACCCAGCAACGAACGTGTCGGTCATCAGCAAGTGAATCCAGGCTGTAGCAACTAGGCTAGCAGGACTCCGGTAAACCGGGCTATAGCAGGCTAACAGGACTCTGGTAGACACCGCGTGACATTTCCCCGAAGGGACAGACACAGGAATGAAGAAGGACACATGCCGGCTAGCCTAAGTGTTCCGGAGTAGTAGCAAGCTACCAAGGCTCAGTCGAAGCACTAGGAGACATTTCCCGGTAAGAGAGGCTACCAAGGATAACGAACTAGATAGTGAGATCCACACATAGCAAGCATTTCAATAACATACACACAAATGCTCGATATGTGCAAATACAACATGGCATCACAACATGACTCTACAACTCAAGTATTTTATTCAATAGGTTCCGAGGAGCGAGACATTACAAACATGGGTCTCATGACCCAACATTCAGAGCATACAAGTCAAAGCACAAGCGGAAGCTTAACATGTCTGAGTACAGACATCTACAAATGAAAAAAGTCGAGAAGCCCGACTATCTACCAGATCCTGCCGCGGGCACAATATCGTAGGTGAGGTAACAAGCTAAACATCGATGTCCACTCGGAACTACTAGCGAGACTGAAGTCTCTCTGCAAAAACATAAATTAAGGAACGTGATTACAAATGTACCCAGCAAGACTTACATCAGAACCAACTACATATGCACCATTTTCAACAAAGGGGTGGTGGGGTTTAACTGCAGCAAGCCAGCTTTGACTCAGTGGCTATCCTGAACTACGACTGCAAGTAACTCTTTTGAGGTGGTGCACACGAGTCCACATATTCACCATATCAATACACCACTATGGACCCGCTCCCATCTTCCTACGAGAACGCCATCCATAGCACTCACGCTTATCTTGCGTATTTTAGAGTATCCACTTTCACTTGTCTATGAATTGTATAGGCAACCGAGAGGTCCTTTACCGCGGACGTGGCTATTTGAATAGATCATATTAACCTTGCAGGGGTGTACTTTTTCACACACGCTCTCACCACTTATCGCCATTTACACGTCATGTACTCGGCAACCTTCAAAAGGAAGCCCGGCGAGGGTGTCGGTCACGACCTGACTAACCACACAAGTCTCTCGTCCAGGTTTATCGCCTATTAGGGTTCCATCCGCAAGGAGATCCGGCCGGGGTGTCGCTCACAGCCCCAAACAATGTGTATAGGGTTCCAAGCCCACCAAACGGGCGGCGCTTAGCATACCCGGCCACGGTGCCTAGTCTGACCCAAGCCCACCTGTACCGAGTGCCACTTGGTAGACTACTAACACAACCTACAAACACCAGAAACTAGTTGCAACTCCTGGACAGAGATCGAGTTGATTAATAAGTCGAGAGAGCTTGGAGCGCCCGGAGCCCAATGTGTGGTAGTAGCTGTTCAAGGATCACAAACACAGAACTCAGTTCGTAAGGACTGCTTCAATTTGACAACCCACCGTGTACTCCTACATGGCCTCTCACCACTACCTTTACCAAATCATGTTCACACACTTAGCTCACACACAATAGGACATGTTCACGCACCTCCAATTCATCCCTGATGAATCATACCTGACTCAACTCTAAGCAATAGCAGGCATGAAAAACAAGCATGAATGAGTAGGCACATCAGGGCTCAAACAAATCCTACTCATGCTAGTGGGTTTCATCTATTTACTGTGGCAATGACAGGTAATGCAGAGGAAAGGGGTTCAACTACCGCAGCATGTAACAGTTAAATCGTTGTTGTCCTAATGCAATAAAAGAGAGCAGGGGCGAGAGAGTGGGATTGTATGAGAATGAACAAGGGTGTTTTGCTTGCCTGGCACTTCTGAAGATAATATAGTTTCTTCATAGGTGTCATCGAACTCATCGTCGAAACCACGTCTATAGAGAGGGAACAAATACCGGCAATACAGAAGGAAATGCAATCAATGCAATGCAATAATTATGATGCATGATCATGACATGGCAATATGTTGTGGTTTGAGCTAATGCAACTAGCAGCAGGTTAAATGAAGTTGGTTTGAATCTAAGATTCAAATTCAAACTCCATATATGACATTTCAAATGCCATTAATTCAAATTGTTGTATAAAGTAGCTTTAGGTTGCTCAAGCATGCATGAAAATACCATAAACAGATTCTTTGGATTTTTCTGATAATTTTTCATATATAAATTATTTCATTTAGAGCTACGGTTGATTTTATATGATTTTTAGAAGTTTTGGGCATTTTCTAAAAATAGTAAATCATTTCTGATTTATTCAAATCCCAGAAAACATTACTACATCACCATGACGACTGCATGACGTTAGCATGTCAACAACGCCAATCCAGGTCAAACCTGACGGCTGGGACCCACACGTCAGTGTCTCAGGGCTGGTTTGGGTGGATGGCAAGTGGGCCCGGTCAACGCTGACTAGGCCAAGGTCAGAGCTGACACATGGGGTCCACGGCATTAGCACTAATCTAACAGAAAAACTAGACTAACCTAATTAGGCTCAGGGGCCCACATGGCAGTGGCTCAAGGGGGTGTTTAGAGTGGTCATTAGCAGCGAATGAGACTGCCACGTCAGCGTCACCGGAGTACGCCAACGGCGACCAAAACACGGTGGAGGCACACTGGAGGGGCTCGGGTTTCGCCTACGGTGCACCGTTCGGTGCGCCCTTTGGCCCTGCGGAGAGGTGGCGCAATGGCGCGTCGGATGGTGGTGGTCTCCGGGCTTGGGGTGGCCGAAGTCGACGGCGGCGAGGTCGGTTGCGGCCGGCGGAGTTCGGGCGTGAGGCGGGACGCGGTTGCGGTGGACGTGGCGATGTGCGTTTAGCACCTACGGCGTCTACGTGGTGCGGTGAGTTCGATGGGCGCATGCCCGGGACCAAATGGTCACCGCAGCATCACCGGAGACGAGCGCGGGCGGCGGCGCATTCGGTTGCAAGTGAGACGATGGCTACGCCACATGAGGGGAAAATGGAGAGGGGGAGCAGGTGCAGGGGCTCATGGTGGGTGCGACGAGCTGCTCAGCAGGCTCGAGGAAGTTCAGAAGCGAGCGGGGCGGCGGAGGCGATCTCGTCATCAGGAGGTCGAAGACGAGCTCGGTGAAGATGTTCGGGGGCCTCCAGCGAGGCGAGGCTCGGTGAGGCGGTCGAGGAAGAAGTGGCGGAGCTTCTGGGCGCGTCGGCGAGGCGTGGGGTTGCCGGTGGCCGCGGCAGAGCATGGTGGCGCCCTATGGTGTGCTCGGGAAGAGAGGGGGAGGGATCCAGAGGAGGGGTGGAGCTGCGGGCGTGAGAGAGAGAGGTTAAGGGGCGCGTGGCGTCGTCGAGAGGCATCCGGGCGAGCAGGCAGACAGGGCGGAGCTGGCCTCCTCGGTCGCGCGCGTGCGAGCACGCAGCTGCTCCTACTGGCAGGAGGAAGATGACAGGAGGCATCAGGTGGGCTGGGGCAGCGAGCTAGGCCGGCTACAGGTAGGTGGCCAGGTAGTCCTTCTCTCTCTCTCTCTCTCTCTCTCTCTCTCTTTTATTTTCTGTTTTCTATTTTCTGTCTTTGTTTCTGGATTTAGTAAAAATACTAAACCTTATCTAAAAATCCAGAAATAAATTGTGGGCACTGTTGAAATGTTTTCAACAGCCCTCAACCATTATTAGAATTATTTGGGCAAATAAAATATTTATAGCATTTAAATGCCCAAATTCAATTACTTTATGATTTAATTCAAAAATCCAAAGTGGCCTAGAAAAATGTGCATCATTTTTGGTAGGGGTTCTAGACCAATTCAAAAATGATAAACTTTTCCAAAGGCATTTTGGGTTCATTGAAAATGATTTTTTATTTGAACCTAGTTGGATTCATTTGTGCTAGGGTTTGGATCAATCCCCATTTCATGTTTAAGAGAAATTTAAACATGATGCAACACAAGACTAGCTAACCCAGAGTAGACTAGAACTAGGGATGTGACATATTTTATGCTATTTGGGTTCCTAAGACCCTTGTGAATAGAGAGGTCCCATTGCAAAATGAGTGCCTCTAACCAGGTCATAATTGTGTGTAGGTTGCCTTCTCCGGTGGAGTAAAATGGGTGATTGATAGTGGATGTACCAATCATATGACCAGAGATAGCAAATTGCCCTATGATTTCATGGAAGCTATTCAACCATTCATGAGCATTATGTTTGGTGGAGGTTCAAAAGGACAGGTACTCGGGTTGGGCAAGGTGGCTATCACAAATTACGTGTCTCTTGCAAATGTCATTCTTGTCCAATCCCTTAAATACGATTTGCTTTCTGTTCGCCAATTGGCTTCTGTTGGTTATGATACACTCTTTGGACTAACGGATGTGAAAGTCTTTACAGAGATACTCTCAAAGTGGCCTTTGTTGGAGAGTTGGATGGCAACCTTTACACGGTTGATTTCTCGAAAGAGAGCACATTCCATGCAACTTGTCTAATGGCCAACGCCGACAAGGGGTGGCTATGGCATCGCCGGCTAGCCCATGTCGGCATGAGAAATCTTCAAGATCTCTTAAAGGGGAATCACATCCTTGGACTAACCAATGTCTCTTTTGAGAAAGATCGTGTGTGTAGTGCATGCATAGCCGGGAAGCAACATCAATCAAAGCACCCACCCAAGAACATTGTATCTACTTCAAGGCCCCTGGAGCTCCTTCATGTGGATCTTTTTGGGCCTCCTTCATGGGATAGTCTTGGTGGGAAAAAGTATGTACTTGTCATTGTTGATGATTACTCAAGATATACATGGGTGTTTTTCCTCAAGTCCAAGGAGGAGACAAAGATCACCTTCATTGATTTTGCCAAGCAAGCACAACGCAAGTTTGACAAAGAAATCTTGGCAATAAGAAGTGACAATGGCTCTATGTCGGTGTCAAAACCGGCGGATCTCGGGTAGGGGGTCCCGAACTGTGCGTCTAGGCGGATGGTAACAGGAGACAAGGGACACGATGTTTTACCCAGGTTCGGGCCCTCTTGATGGAGGTAAAACCCTACGTCCTGGTTGATTAATATTGATGATGTGTGTTACAAGAGTGGATCTACCATGAGATCAAGGAGGCTAAACCCTAGAAGCTAGCATATGGTATGATTGTTGTTCATCCTATGGACTAAAGCCATCCGGTTTATATAGACACCGGAGAGGGCTAGGGTTACACAAAGTCGGTTACAATGGTAGGAGATCTACATATCCGTATCGCCAAGCTTGCCTTCCACGCCAAGGAAAGACCCATCCGGACACGGGACGAAGTCTTCAATCTTGTATCTTCATAATCTTGGAGTCCGGCCGACCATGATAGTTCGGCTATCCGGACACCCCCTAGTCCGGGACTCCCTCAGTAGCCCCCGAACCGGGCTTCAGCGATGACGAGTCTAGCGCGTATATTGTCTTCGGTGTTGCAAGGTGGGTTCTCCTTCAAACTTCATGTTCCTGTTGAATAGTGTCCGGCTTCCTTATAAATGTTGCGCTCCTTGGCTTCTACGCCCAATAATGGCCTTCTTCCACATGTCGTATGAATGCGAAAAGCTAGGGTATTTTTACATTGTACCCCCTAGCCGTGCGAACGAGCCGCGTATAAGAGAGGCGAGGATCTAGATCCAGCTCACACCATCCTCCATCCGCAAGTTCTCATCGAAGCGCCTCTGACAAAAATCCATTCCATCATGGATAGTCAACGCGGCTCCTCCTCTCGTGCTCCCAGCCCTAAGCCAGGAGATTGGGGGAGATGCTCAGTTCCACACAACGAGCTAGTGGCGCTCCAAACCGAGGGATATCTTCCCCCAGCTTTCATGGTTCCGGTTCGAGCTGGACTGGCCACCTTCAAGGGTGGAAAGCAGGCGGAGAGCGTCCCCAACGCTTCCAAAGGAGAGCGGGTATGCTTCGTCCCTTATCTATTAAGGGGACTCGGATTTCCCATACATCCGTTTCTCCGGGGGCTCCTGGAGTTCTATGGACTCCAGCTTCACCACCTCACACCTGCCTCCATTTTGCACATCGCGGGCTTTGTAGCTCTTTGCGAGCTGTTCCTGGGCATCGAGCCCCATTTTGCGCTGTGGAAGAGATTGTTTTGCCTCGTACCCCGTTCTTATGAGGGGTCGATATATCAAGTGGGCGGAGCCGAAATATGGCGCATCGCCGGGACCGGATATCTATCCGGCACCCCGAAGAAGGCGCCCGAAGACTGGTCTTCGGAATGGTTCTACATGGAGGACGCCCCTCTGCCGGATCCAGTTCGGATCGGCCTCCCGGAGTTCAGCAATGCTCCCTTGAAGAAACGCCTGAGTTGGCGCCCGCGGAGCCCTCAATGGGAGGATGATGGGAGCGTCCATTATCTGATGGGCCGGATTAGGTTACTGGCCCACTCCGGATTGACCATGATTGGAATCATGGCCACATGCATTATGCGAGGGGTGCAGCCACTCCAATATAGGGGCCACCCTATGTGGGATTTCAACGGGGATGACAAAGCCACCCGTCATGGCTGCAGAGGGCCGGGCTCGACAGCCGATCTGGCAAAGATCCTGTCCGGCTTGTACAAGGGGGAGGAGGAGGACTTTCTCCACACGAATCCATTGAACAGATTCTCCATGAATAACCCTCGGAGCTGGGTAAGCGGACGTTTATCTACCCGATCCATACTTCCAAAGTCAAGTATCTTACTTTGTGATTGCTACGCAGGAGCTGCGCCGGGACGTGGATGGCATACAAAGGCTAACTCCACAGCCCGAGGATCCGGAACGATCCCTTGATCCGACCTCCAAAGAGGATCCGGACATAAAGGTGGAGCTAATTGACGGGGTGTTCCACCAACTTAGCATGGACAATGCCCTAGTCGCCATTACGGCTGACTACCCCGGTTTGTTTCCGGCCTCCCAGGTGACTACGACCGAGGTCTTGACACCATCATTTGATCCGTGCTCAACTCTGACCATCCTATACTGATGGTGCATCGTAGGAGGTGCCTTTAAGGCAGGAAGCCGAACCTGCGGTGGCTGACCAGCAAGGGTCAGTTCGGCCCAGCAGGCAGAAGAGGAGTGCGACGCGAATCTAAACGTCGCCGCAACAGTACGGTGCACCGTTGTTTTTAAGGGAAGGATCCCTAGGAGGTATATTAATGCTCATAACTTTTTCCAGGAGAAAGAGCGCTCACCGGACAGTGTCCGGAGAGGTTGCCAATCAAGCCTCCGCCAGCCATGCTCCATCGCGTGGTCCGGAAGTGGAGGCGAACACAAGGCAAGAGCCGGATGCTCCTCCGACGGAGGATGCCGACAGGCTGTCCGCCACCCGGTTTGAGGTGGAGAGCGCCATGAATCACAGGCGTCGCCGGACAGTTCTTCGTGACGCGTGTTTCTCCCCGAAGGCGTTGAATGCCTTTGATGCAGGAAACGCGCACCTCCGTGCTGCTCAAGATGGTTTAACCAGAGCCACGGAGCAGTATGTGAAGGACATACGGGTAAGTAATTTTAATAGTTATATATGCTAGTAGCCCCCGAGACTTAAAATAGTTAAAATAACTGATTTAAGGATCTTATGGAGAAGAATACCCACCTGTCCCAGGAGCTCCAAGAGTGCAAGGCCCAACTTGAGGCTGCACTAGCCACCACAGGGGGAGCCACAGAGACCCCCGCTGGTAATACGTACTTTGAAAAGATAAGTAGTTAACAAAGTATGGCGTGTGCGTAAATCTGACAATAATATTGCAGAGGGTGCCAGACTAGATCCGGACAAGCAACAGCTACTGCGTCAGCTAAAGGCCGGCGAGAGGGTGCTTATGAAGGTGCAGCAGGAGAGAAACAAGCTCCAAGATGCCCACACCCAGCTAGGCGAAGAGCTGAAAGGTGTTCGGGCCCAGCTGTCTGGCTCCGTGAAGGAGAATCAGCGGCTTCGTCGCGGCATTTATAGTAAGTGCTTGAGCAAATTCCTTTGAAAAGAAGAATTCGGCGAGGAAGTCGATTGACAGAAATGTGTCTTTAGGTGTGCTCACAGGTCGCCCTGCGGAGGAAATGCCTGGTTCAACGGGTGACCAACTTCCCGAGCTGGTGCAACTGCTCGAACGTGTTCGGCAGGCGATGAGTGGCGTCGTTCAGGCTTTATGGCCTTCTGTCTCCCTACCCGAGGGCCTTGGAGGGCTTGCTGAGAAGCTTCAGGGAGCATGGCGACGCCTCCGTTTGTGGAAGATATCGGCCTGCCGTCAAGATGCCAGGGAGGCCTGGGCCATGGTGAAGACGCGGTACCCGAAGGCTGACCCAAACCACATGGCCGAGGTCGGACCTGCGGGGCCTGATGGTAAGGAGATCCCTGTGAGCTTGATGTACGGCCAAGTAGAACTGGCCGCGAAATATTCCCAACAGGACTATAAATTAGACAGCCTGTTAGATGGGATTGAAGAGGAGTACAATCAGTCAGTTTGACGATGTAATTTGAAATGACATGTAAAATGCCTTCTAGCCGGATTGTAGATCGTTTGTCTTTGCGGACCTTTTCGCTTCAACCTCGGGACCCAACAGTCCGGAGTGTGTCTGAATACCCTTACGATTATAGAAGAACCGGGGCATGCGTGGAGACAAGGCGTCGGGGTCATAATTGCTTTATCAGACAAGTGCCCAACTAGCTATGTTATATTACATGGTTAGTAAGAAACATCTTCCAGGGAGAATAGTTCCGTTAAGGGTTCCTTTCCCTGGGAGGCATGCCCTAAAGTGCATGTCCGGACTGCGAAAATAGCAGAAAAAGCATCTGGGGGCAAATAAATAAGTAAGTAATAAATCATCTTTCAAGTCACCGACCGAATATTCTCTTAAGAACGCTAGCTTTCGGCTTCACCCAGTCTGAGGTACACATCCGGCTGACCCGGCAGTAACAATCACAGAGGTGCTCCCTTTACCTCCTAGCCGAACAATCGGGAATGTAGGGGTAAGCACAGGAGCCAGGCAACCCAGCTTGGCCAAAACTTAAGTCATATCGATGCATATAATGGTGAATAAAAGGTACATGTAGAAGTATGACACATGTGTTGGGCATGAAGCCCGTATAAATAAGCTTCTGTTAAAGAAGCCCCCAGGTATAATGAGTGCTAGGAGCGCATCAAGTGTGTGCGAACAATGCACAAATCAGCCTATCAAAGGTATTGAAAAAAAAGTGGGAAGAAGGAGGGGGACAAGAGACAGTGAAAATGTAAAAAGGTGGACGGAGGAGTGAGACAAATTCCGAGTCCGGCGTTAGGCGTAGAATCTTCGGAGACGGGCTGTGTTCCATGGGTTCGGCTCGAGTCGGTTGTAAGATGCGTTACGTAGACGGTATGCTCCACCGGTCAGGACTTGGTCAATGATGAAGGGACCTTCCCACTTGGGCTTTAGTTTGTCCTTTTTATTGTCCGGCATACGTAGAACAAGTTCGCCAACATTGTAAGCTTTGGCCCGTACTTCTCTACTTTGATATCTTCGAGCCTGCTGTTGATAAAATGCGGAACGAGGTTTTGCCACGTCCCGCTCCTCCTCTAAGGCGTCCAAACTGTCCTTCCGATCCAGCTCGGCTTCTCTTTCTTCGTACATGCGCACGCAAGGTGAGTCATGAATTATATCGCAGGGCAGAACTGCCTCTGCACCGTACACCATAAAAAATGGTGTGAATCCGGTAGTTCGGTTTGGCGTGGTCCGCAGCCCCCAGAGTACGGAGTCGAGCTCCTCCACCCAGTGCGTGTTAGATTCCTTGAGGTACCGCACTAGTCTGGGTTTGATGCCGCTCATGATTAGACCATTTGCTCCTCGACTTGACCGTTAGTTTGGGGGTGATAGACTGAAGCGTAGTCGAGCTTGATGCCCATATTTTTGCACCAGAGTTTAACCTCGTCGGTCGTGAAATTCGTGCCATTATCGGTGATGATGCTATGGGGGACGCCAAGACGGTGTACTACCCCGTATATGAAATCTATCACAGGTCCGGATTCTGCCGTTTTAACCGGCTTGGCTTCAATCCATTTGGTGAATTTGTCCACCATGACCAATAAGTATTTGTGCTTGTGGGTTCCCCCTTTAAGGGGTCCAACCAAGTCAATCCCCCAGACCGCGAACGGCCAGGTGATGGGTATAGTTTTGAGGGCGGTGGGTGGCATGTGGCTCTGATTAGCAAAGAGCTGGCAACCGACGCATCATTGGACTAAGTCCTGAGCATATGCCCGGGCTGTCGGCCAATAAAATCCTGTACGGAAGGCCTTGCCTACAAGGGCCCGGGCTGCGGCATGGTGCCCGCCGAGTCCGGCGTGAATTTCAGCCAGGAGATTTCGCCCTTCCTCTTCGGAGATACACCTTTGAAGGACTCCGGTTGTGCTTTTCTTATAAAGTTCTCCCTCATGGACCTTGTAGGCTTTAGATTGCCGAACTATGCAGCGGGCCTCATTTTGGTCTTCGGGAAGTTCCTGCCTAATTAAGTAGGCTAGGAATGGTTCCGTCCATGGGGCAATTACTGCCATTATTTCGTGGGCTGAAGGTGTTATTTCATTTGCTGAGCCGCCGATTGTGTCAGAATTGTCTGAGTTAGGTGCTGCAGCTGGCTCCGGATTGTTATTTCCGGACTCCTCTTCCCATAATACGGATGGCTTAAAGAGCCGTTCCAGGAAGATGTTTGGAGGGACGGCGTCGCGTTTTGCGCCAATGCGTGCTAACACGTCTGCTGCCTGGTTATTATCCTGGGCTACATGGTGGAATTCGAGTCCTTCGAACCGAGCTAACATTTTTAGGACGGCGTTGCGGTAAGCTGCCATTTTCAGATCTTGGCGTCAAAGTCTCCATTTACTTGGGATATTGCGAGGTTTGAATCCCCGCGCACCTCTAGGCATTGAATGCCCATGGAGATTGCCATCCGGAGGCCGTGTAGAAGGGCCTCGTATTCGGCTGCGTTGTTGGAGTCCATGTACATTATTTGAATTACGTATTGGACTGTGTCTCCAGTTGGGGACGTCAAGACGACGCCAGCCCCCAAGCCAGCCAACATTTTGGATCTGTCGAAATGCATGATCCAATTGGAGTACGCACCGTACTCTTTAGGGAGTTCGTCTTCGGTCCATTCGGCGATGAAGTCAGCCAGAACTTGCGATTTTATAGCTCGCCGTGGTTTGTAGGTTATGTCAAATGGTAAGAGCTCAATGGCCCATTTTGCAATCCTGCCCGTTGCGTCGTGATTGTTTATAATATCGTTGAGAGGTACTTCGGAGGCCACCGTTATCGAACACTCTTGAAAGTAGTGTCGCAGCTTCCGGGATGCCATGAATACCGCATACGCTATCTTTTGATAATGTGGGTACCGGGACTTGCATGGAGTTAAGATAGTGGATACGTAGTACACTGGTTTTTGAAGAGGGAATCTATGCCCTTCTGTTTCTCGTTCGACGACGAGTACCGCGCTGACAACTTGACGTGTTGCTGCGATATATAATAACATAGGTTCGCCCAGGTTGGGCGCGGCCAGGACCAGATTTGTTGCCAGTATGGCCTTGATTTCTTCGAGTCCGGCCGTGGCGGCATCCGTCCATTCGAAGTGTTCGGTGCGCCGGAGGAGGCGATAGAGGGGCAGAGCCTTTTCTCCCAAATGGGAGATGAAGCGGCTTAGAGCCGCTACGCACCCAGTTAGTTTTTGTATTTGCTTGAGGTCTTTTGGGATATCCAATTGTGACCGAGCTCGGATCTTGGCTGGGTTTGCTTCAATTCCTCTACCGGATACAATGAAGCCCAAAAGCTTTCCGGCTGGTACTCCGAAGACACATTTTTCCGGGTTGAGCTTAATGTCATATGCTCGTAGGTTGTCAAATGTCACCCTCAAGTCGTCTACTAGAGTTTCGACGTGTTTGGTCTTGACGACCACATCGTCTACATATGCCTCTACTGTTTTGCCTATCTGGGTAGCCAGACATGTCTGAATCATGCGCTGATATGTTGCGCCAGCATTTTTGAGTTTGAAGGGCACTGTGTTGAAGCAGAATGTCCCATATGGAGTAATGAATGCCATTGCGGCCTGGTCTTTTTCCGCCATCTTGATTTGATGGTATCCGGAGTATGCATCGAGGAAGCACAATGAATCGTGCCCTTCGGTAGCATTGATGATTTGGTCGATGCAAGGGAGAGGGAAAGGGTCCTTTGGACAGGCCTTGTTAAGGTCTTTGAAATCGACGCAGAGGCGCCAGGATTTGTCCTTTTTTGGTACCATTACTAGGTTGGCTAGCCAGTCCGGATGTTTGATATCTCTGATGAATCCGGCTTCTAAGAGTTTGGCTAGCTCCTCTCCCATTGCCTATCTTTTGGGTTCGGAAAATCGCCGAAGAGCTTGTTTGACTGGCTTGAATCCTTTTAGGATATTTAGGCTGTGCCCTGCCAGCCTGCGTGGGATTCCTGGCATGTCTGAAGGGTGCCAGGCAAAAATGTCCCAATTTTCCCAGAGGAATTCTCGTAGTGCGGCCTCTACATCAGGATTTAATTGTGCCCCAATGGATGCCGTCTTTGTGGGGTCCGTTGGATGGACCTGAAATTTGACTATTTTGTCTGCTGGTTTAAAAGAGGTGGACTTGGACCTCTTGTCGAGGATCACATCGTCCCTATCCACCATGGAGCGCAGCGCAGTTAGTTCCTCTGCCGCTAGGGCTTTGGATAATGCCTCTAGGGCCAGTGCGGCTGTCTTATTTTCAGCGCGGAGTGCTGTATCTGGATCACTGGCAAGAGTGATTATTCCATTGGGTCCGGGCATTTTGAGCTTCATGTACCCGTAGTGGGGTATAGCTTGGAAGATTGTGAATGCCTCTCGCCCTAACAAGGCGTGATATCCGCTGCCGAACGGGGCCACTTGGAACGTGACCTCTTCGGACCTGTAATTGTCCGGCGAGCCGAACACTACATCTAGTGTGATTTTTCCTATGCAGCGTACTTCTCGACTAGGGATTATTCCCCTGAAGGTTGTGCTGCTCCACTCGATGCGGCTCCAGTCAATTTCCATTTTTTGAAGAGTTTCTTCATAGATGAGGTTTAATCCGCTGCCACCATCCATGAGTACCTTGGTAAGACGGAAGCCGTCCACTATCGGACTTAGGACCAATGCGGGGCTGGTGCTCTAGCTGTTCGGAATTTAGGTTCGTCGCTGGCATTGAAGGTGATAGCCGTGTCACTCCATGGATTTGTTGTTGCTACTTGGTAGACTTCGGCGAGGCTGCGGATTGTTCGTTTCCGCATGTTATTTGATGCGGAAGTCTCGAAGACTGTTAATACCGTACTGGTGCTGCTGGGCTGGTTGCCCGGGGCTAAAAAGCCTTCGCCACTTTTGGCCACCTGCCGTAATATACAACATGCTCGAAGGCTATGTGTTGGAGTGGCGCCCTCCGTACTATGAATTTTGCAGGGTCCGTTGAGCCATCCCTCCAGTACGGTTCCGTACCCTTTAGGGGTTTTTTGCTTTTTGGTTTTTAACCTAGGTGCTTGAGTTTGACGCACCCTTTTATTTTGGACTGGGGTTGTATTCAGGGCCGGATTGTCCCAAAACCTAGTTTCGGTTTTCCAGGCACTCTCCATCGCGCAGTATTTTTGTACAATGGTCGCTAGGTCGGCGAAGCGTGTAACTTCGCGACGACTGATGGCGTTTATGATTCCCTTGTCCGTGCAATTGTTGCAGAAGATTGATATCGCGCTTTCTTCACGGCAGTCCTTTATCCTGTTCATAACCAGGAGGAATCTGGCCCAGTAATGATGCACTGTTTCATCGGGCTCTTGCCGTATTTGAGATAGATCGCTTAAGTATTGGGTGGGTGGGTGGAATCAAGTTCGGAACCCCGCCCGATCTGAGGCTCAAAGGCCAAGAAGCTTCCAGATTCGGAAGCTTGGTTTGCCGGACGCTTTCCAACAAATCTGGTCCGATGCCTGACTTTAGGTTCAGTATTTGATTAGCGTCCATCCCTCCGCGGGAATCTGGCATGGAGGGATCGGGAATCCGGACATAGTTGGTTTTTAACATAGAAGAAGAGTCGCTGCATTGTTCCTCTACCACAACAACATGGTGGGTAACCTGGGGAGAGTTAATTTCTCTCAGATCGGTTTTAAGCCCAATCTGAACGTAGTCGGTAGCGACTCCCAGGGCGGCGATGCGATCCAAGAGCTCGTTTACGGAGGCGAGCTCAATCGGATCTAGCTGCTCGGCGAATTTCGAGCTGACGTGAAGATCACTTTTAATGACCTGAGAGGTCATTGTCGGAGCGGTGGCCGAACAGGCGGTCATAAGAAAACCGCCTAGCCGGATAGTCTGGCCGGCGGCCAAAGCTCCCTTGATGACGGTGCCGTCTTTAAAGATGGGAAAAGGCATCCTTCCTGATGGTGACGACACAGAGGAACTCTCAATGAAAGCACCAATGTCGGTGTCAAAACCGGCGGAACTCGGGTAGGAGGTCCCGAACTGTGCGTCTAGGCGGATGGTAACAGGAGACAAGGGACACAATGTTTTACCCAGGTTCGGGCCCTCTTGATGGAGGTAAAACCCTACGTCCTGCTTGATTAATATTGATGATGTGTGTTACAAGAGTGGATCTACCACGAGATCAAGGAGGCTAAACCCTAGAAGCTAGCCTATGGTATGATTGTTGTTCGTCCTATGGACTAAAGCCATCCGGTTTATATAGACACCGGAGAGGGCTAGGCTTACACAAAGTCAGTTACAATGGTAGGAGATCTACATATCCGTATCGCCAAGCTTGTCTTCCACGCCAAGGAAAGTCCCATCCGGACACGGGACGAAGTCTTCAATCTTGTATCTTCATAATCTTGGAGTCCGGCCGATTATTATAGTTCGGCTATCCGTACACCCCCTAGTCCGGGACTCCCTCACTCTGTGTTCAAGAACTATACCTTGGAAGAATTCCTTAGTGATGAAGGGATTGAGCATCAATATTCAGCTCCATACACTCCTCAGCAAAATGGTGTAGCCAAAAGGAAGAACCGTACAATTGTAGAGATGGCAAGGTCCATGTTGGATGAATACAAGTCACCACATAGTTTTTGGGCCGAAGCTGTCAACACTGCATGCCATGCATCAAACCGGCTCTTCCTCCGCACTATATTGGAAAAGACTCCATATGGGCTCCTAACTGGGAACAAGCCAAACGTCAAGTACTTTCGTGTATTTGGGTGCAAATGTTTCATCCTCAACAAAAGAGAACGGTTAAGAAAGTTTCAATCCAAAACAATTGAGTGCATATTTGTTGGGTAGGGATCATACTCTCACGCCTCTAGAGTCTACAACAAATCCAATGGATGTGTTGTAGAAACTTGTGACGTGGTGTTTGATGAATTTAATGGCTCCCATGGGGAGCAAGTTGATCTAAGTGATGTAGGTGAAGGAGATTCCTCTCAAGATATTTTGACCATGGGTGTTGGTGCACTTCTTCCAATGGAACAATAACCTCATGATGATGAAGAAGAAGATGGAAGTTTCACACATCATCAAACTACTTCAACACCCATACCACCACAAACTCCTATTGTTCAACCGATGCCCTTAGTCCAAGTACAAGAAGATGATCAAGTTCCTCTTCATGATAATCTTCAAGAACAAGATCATCATTAAGTACAATCATTGATGATGAACCTCAACAAATGCAATATGAACAAGAAGATCTTCCACCACACATTAATGATCCATATGTTGAGGACGTGGATGATGGAGATGAAGTTGAACCTCGAGAAACCCTAACCTCCATCATGCCTCGAGTCGCCGGTCATGTTGATGTTGACAAAATTCTCACTGGAATATCGGAAGGTATTGTCACTCGTAAACATTTGACAAACTTTTGTGCTCACTTCTCATTTGTGTCTAGTGTTGAGCCCCTCAAGGTACAAGATGCATTGATGGACAACGATTTGCTTGTTGCTATGCAAGAAGAGTTGAACAGTTTTGAGCGCAACCAAGTGTGGTCATTAGTCAAGAGGCCACCTACCGAGCACAACGTCATTGGAACAAAATGGATTTTCAAGAACAAGCAAGATGAGAATGGTGTAATCATCCGTAACAAGGCAAGGTTAGTAGCACAAGGGTACTCACAAGTTGAAGGTTTGGACTTTGGTGAGACCTTTGCCCCCATTGCCCATATTGAATCCATTTGCATCTTACTTGCTTATGCCGCTTTCAATAGTTTTACTTTTTATCAAATGGATGTGAAGAGTGCTTTCCTTAACGGTCATCTACAAGAAGAAGTATATGTGTCACAACCACATGGGTTCGTTGATCCCGATCACAAAGACTATGTGTATAAACTTCATAAGGCTTTGTATGGCCTCAAACAAGCACCTTGTGCTTGGTATGATCATTTTAGGAAGTTTTTACTCGATGATGGTTTTGTGAGAGGGGTGATCGATCCCACTCTTTTTACTAAGAGGGACAAGGGTGATTTGGTCTTATGCCAAATCTATGTAGATGATATCATTTTTGGTTCTCCTAACATTCATTTGTGCAAGAATTTTGCGGCTTTAATGACCAAGAATTTTGAAATGTCACTCAATGCGGATTTGAAGTTCTTTCTCGGATTTCAAATTCAACAATTTCAAGAAGGAATTTTCTTGTCTCAAGCAAAATACCTCAAGGATATCCTAGAGAAGTTTGGCATGTCTGATGCTAGTCCATGCAAGACACCCATGCCAGCCAAAATTTTACTCACTGAAGACACAAATGGTATTCCTTTCGACCCATCTATTTACCGCTCTATGATTGGTTCATTGCTTTATCTTTGTGCATCTAGACCAGACATCATGTTCAGTGTATGCATGTGTGCTAGATTTCAAGCTTCCCCTAGGGAAAGTCATCATAAGAGGTTAACCATATTCTTAGATACCTTGTTCACACCCCAAAGTTGGGTTTATGGTACCCCAAGGATGCTAAGTTCGATCTCATTGGGTGCACGGATGCGGATTGGGCTGGAGAAAAAGTGGATCGTTGATACGTCTCCAACGTATCTATAATTTTTTTATTGTTCCATGCTATTATATTACCCCTTTTGGATGCTTATGGGCTTTATTTTACACATTTATATCATTTTTGGGACTAACCTACTAACTGGAGGCCCAGCCCGTATTGCTGTTTTTTCTTCCTATTTCAGTATTTCGAAGAAAAGGAATATCAAACGTATTCCAAACGGAATGAAACCTTCGGAAGCGTGATTTTTGGAACGAACATGATCCGGAGAGCTTGGAGTGCAAGTCAAGAAGCTTCCGAGGGCCCCACGAGATAGGGGGCCGCGCCCCCCCTATAGGGCGCGCCCCCCTGTCTCGTGGGCCCCTCGGGCGGTCACCGACGTAGTTCTTCCTCCTATATATACCTACGGACCCCGAAAACATCCAGGAGCACCATGAAACACAATTTCCACCGCCGTAACCTCCCGTATCCGTGAGATCCCTTCTTGGAGCCTTCGTCGGCACTCTCCCGGAGGGGGAATCGACCATGGAGGGCTTCTACATCAATATCCTTGCCCCTCCGATGAGTTGTGAGTAGTTTACCATAGACCTACGGGTCCATAGTTATTAGCTAGATGGCTTCTTCTCTCTTTTTGGATCTCAATACAATGTTCTCCCCCTCTCTTGTGGAGATCTATTCGATGTAATCTCTTTTTGCGGTGTGTTTGTCGAGATCCGATGAATTGTGGGTTTATGATCAAGTTTATCTATGAATAATATTTGAATCTTCTCCGAATTCTTTTATGTATGATTGAGTTATCTTTGCAAGTCTCTTCGAATTATCAGTTTGGTTTGGCCTACTAGATTGGTCTTTCTTGCCATGGGAGAAGTGCTTAGCTTTGGATTCAATCTTGCGGTGTTCTTACCTAGTGACAGAAAGGTTTGCAAGACACGTATTCTATTGTTGCCATCGAGGATAACAAGATGGGGTTTATATCATATTGCATGAGTTTATCCCTCTACATCATGTCATCTTGCTTAATGCGTTACTCTGTTCTTATGAACTTAATACTCTAGATGCAGGCAGGAGTCGGTCATGTGTGGAGTAATAGTAGTAGATGCAGGCAGGAGTCGGTCTACTTGTTATAGACGTGATGCCTATATACATGATCATGCCTAGATAATCTCATAACTATGCGCTTTTCTATCAATTGCTCGACAGTAATTTGTTCACCCATCGTAATACTTATGCTATCTCGAGAGAAGCCTCTAGTGAAACCTATGGCCCCGGGTGTATCTCTTATCATATTTGCTTTCAATCTACTTTTATTTGCATCTTTACTTTTTGCATCTATATTACAAAATACCAAAAATATATTACTATCTCTATCAGATCTCACTTTCGTAAGTGGCCGTGAAGGGATTGACAACCCCTTTATTGCGTTGGTTGCGAGTTCTCAGTTTGTTTGTGTAGGTGTGTGGGACTTTTGAGGAGCCTCCTACTGGACTGATACCTTGGTTCTCAAAACTGAGCGAAATACTTACGCTACACTTGCTGCATCACCCTCTCCTCTTCGACGAAAACCAACGCTAGCTCAAGACGTAGCAATCGTAAGTCCACCTCCAGCGCATGTCAGTTCCTTTGACGCTCCTTGGTAAGTTGGTCCTCGAAGAAACAAAATTGTATTGCCCTCTCTACCGCAGAAGCTGAATACATTGCAACTGCCAGTTGTGCAACTCAATTACTATGGATGAGGCAACTTTGAAGGATTAGAGTATTACCTATAGACATGTGCCTCTTCTATGTGATAATGAAAGTGCCATCAATATTGTTGAGAACCCCAAAGATCATACCCGCACCAAGCACATTGATATTAGGTATCACTTCTTGAGAGATCATGTGGAAAAGGGTGATATTCACATAGATCATGTTGGCACAGATTTGCAACTTGCGGATATTTTCACAAAACCATTGAATGAAGCAAGGTTTTTGTCGACTTAGGCGTGAACTTGGTATCTTGGAGCTTGATAATATTATGTGAAATCTAGTACCCATTCAGGCATGAAATTAATGTCTTGTCTTGATGTAGGCATATATTTAGGGGGAGACACTCAACTCATGAGTACTATCACCCTACGTAATGCGTAAAAAGAACAACCACTCTCAAAGCTACCATGTTATTCTAACTATGGTGCTTTCCATGATGGAGTAGTGATTATGCACCCAAAGTTCAAATCTTTGGGAAGTCATGTCAAGTACACTCATACATGGCGGCCTTGTCATTAGCACCAACTATGACCCCCTTGTCTCACAAATCCATAAGTGCTTCCGGTCATCCGCTATGTACCGGACGTCTGCTAATTTTTCCCTGCCCAGGCACCGGACGTCCGTAGATCTCCCGTCATCCGGACTTTTCCCAGGCACAGGCCGTCCGTAGAACGCCGATCGTCCGTAAAAACCCCTCTGTTGTCCTCAGGTCGGTCGTCCAGTCTATCCGGTATTCCGGTAATTCCTTCCCTGGCCCAGGCTCCGGACGTCCGCAGATCTCCGGTCGACCGGACTTTCTCACGCACATATATATAGCGCGGGGTGTGGTTTGGGTCAGTTTACCCTAATCCGTTCGCCCCCTCTCCTCCTTTTCCCCAACGCCGCCGCCCCTGTCTCGCGGCTCCTCGCCACGACCGCTCATCACCCGTGCACCTCGCCGATGCCACACCGCTCGGGTCACCCCCGTTCCCGACGTGGCCCACCGCCAGATTCTCTCCGGTCATCGTCTTCCTCCCCATTCTTCACTCTGAGGTAGCACCTATCTCTTCTTCCCTCATCCATCGATTCGTCGATCTATGGTGGTGGGTTGTTGATTTGTGTTTCCCTCCTCTTCTATGTCGGAATGGTCAAGACCAAGCACACTGCTCGCAAGGACCCCCCCTTCTGGGTCCTCTCGTCCGTCCCATCGCGGTGATTCCGACGATTCCCAAGAACGAGCTCGTCTGAGGAAGCGTGTTCCTCTACCTCGCCGCTCTCCAAGCAAAGACTCGTCGGAGGGCTCTGACTAAGAAGATGAGTTGGATCATATGGAGAGAGGAGAGACTGTCCCTCTTTGCACCACTGCTCCCAAGCCCGGGACTCGGCGGCCCATCTTCTAGCCTCCTCCTCCTCCGGTCCAATCTCACGGTGATGCTCGTCATATCTCGCTTGAACCTCCTTTACCACACAGCCGTCACGTTAAGCGGTTCAACGTGGTACCCATTGCTTCCTATCTTAAGTTGTGTCGTGATATTGATCAATTTACGATTGCTCGTGACTCTAGGGACAATCGTTTTTGCACTAATGTCCAATCTGGCATTTTTACCACTATCATCATTCCTAAGGGTCTTTCTCTGCATCTGTGCACTGATTTAGAGCATATTCGTACTCATCCAGAGAAATATTCCAGGGCTATTGAGCTCATTGAGTCCTCCAATCTTGCTGCCCCCTTTACATTTCAACATGACTTTAACCAAGCCGCCATTCATCAATTTTATGCCACATGTTTCTTCCGTCCAAATAACACTATTACTTGGATGACCTCCGACACGAAGCTCTCGGCTTCCTATTCTCAATTTGTTGTTGTCCTTGGTTTTCTCGACACCGGGTTCAAAATTCACAATGATGACCCCGAACATAGACCGAAGGGCACTGATGCATGTGCTGATCTTATCAAACCCATAGCACAACTGACTGATGATGAGAAACATAAGGGTTTTAACCAAGTCTCCATTTGGCGTGCTCCTTTCTTCATTATCTATCAATGTGTCATTCTCACCATTTATCCTAAGATGGGTGACAAGGCGTCTTGCAGTAGCTACTGCATCGATCTCATGCATCGCCTCTATGCGTCTCCGAAAGGAAAGATCAATGTGCCTCATTTTCTATAGCATAAGATTCACCTCGCTTCTTTTCAGCACAAGCGGGCCTTTCCTCATGCTCCCTTTCTTCAGGCATTCATCGAGAGTGTGGCTTTGTTTCCTATTGTCTGCACTCATTTGCATGAGCAATGGGTCATTCCCCCACACATCGCCGATAACTATGTTCCCAAGGACTCTTCCTCTTCTGCTCATCCGCGCCGCACTGCTGCTGGCGTCCCTCGTTCTGCTCCCTCCGGATCTGCACCCTTTGGTCGCATTGCTCACTTTCTAGGGAAGGCCCACTCTGCCTTGATGAAGGCTGTTACTTTTAACTGCTCCCAAAATCACATTGTTGTCACGCGCCTTATCACCTCCAAGAATGCTCTGAAGGCTCGTCTGAGAGACTCCGGAGTGTTTGATGTGAGTGATGATGACCGTTTTCCTGATAAGCCCCCTTCTGACTTTGGCTTTCCCTCAGGTCTTGAGTGGTCTGATATCTTTGACGAGGCCAGTGGCAGTGGTGCTCATGATGATGATGATGAGGCAGGGTTCTGATGATGATGAAGTTGTTCTGGTTGCTCCTCTTGGCCCCCTTTTGGGTACTTGATTCCAAGGGGGAGTAGCACTTCCTTTTAGTACTGTGTAATATGGTGATATTAGTTTGTTAGTTTGTATCGTACGATGAACTATGTTAACTATGTTATGTATCGTGTCATGTACCATGTTCACTATGTCTTATGATCTATGATATGACTGGTATTATGGGTTCTTGTATTCTTTGAGTGTTTGGCTGAGTTTTGGTTTGGATGCCTCGGTATAAATCTGAGGGGGAGCTCCTCTCATGCTTATTTTTACTACGCACATGGTTAGGGGGAGCTCCACAACAAACTCCTTCGATATTCAAAGTTTTATTATTATTAAGAAGTGCACGTATGTTGTCATCAACTAACCAAAAAGGGGGAGATTGAAAGTGCAATCATGCCCTTAATCATATTTTGATGTTGATGACAACATGCATATATGGGACTGATCATGTCTATCAAGTATATCTCAGGATTATGTCTCAAAGGGCGTATGTGGATCATGACTAGGGACAAATGCATATAACTCAAGATCGGAGAAACAAGACATTAGCCTTGGCAAATGCATATAACTCAAGATCGGAGATCCAAGACTTTAGCCGTGGCTTTGTTTACGATTTGTTCTTGAGTATAGGGATCCCGCACTATTAAGAGGGGATCATTGGATCTAGTGAAAGATTTGCTCAAACCCACCAACTCCAGTTTTTCTCTCCGGACGCCCGATCCCTCTCAACTGTCCGGACGTCCGGCTCTCTACGATCATCCGGAGTTTCTCTTACAGAACAATATTCATGGATTTCCGAGCTTCTCTGGACGTCCGGTCTCCAAACGAGCGGCACTTCTCGGACATCCGGTGTTTCTTTCACAGAATGATATTTATGGATTTCCGAGCCTCTCCGGACATCCGGTCTCCGGACGACCGGCACGTCTCGGACGTTTGGTTGCTGTGTGCTGGTTCGTGGCTTATGAATTCTCAGCGGCCGGATGACCGATGGATGTTGGACGTGCAGACATATTTGTGCCAGCGGACGTCCGGTGCTGTCCGGACGTCCGACCTCTTCAGCGCACTTAAGTGGCTCAAATGGTTACTTTTTCCACACCCACTATATAGGCTTCTCCCTTCCACGGGATGGGGTTGACCATTCACTTTGAGCTTGCCAAGAATTCTTTTCACTCTCTCTCTCTCTCTCTCTCTCTCTCTCAATCCTCTACACTAAACCCTAGATCCCCAAGTGATTTGGGAACATTTGAGAGAAGTTCTCCAATCAAGTGATAGATCCACTCCTTCCCCTTCTTTGCACCAACCGAATTCTTGATTTGAGCAAGTCTTGTGCTTTTCCCCATCATTCTTCTTACTCTTGGAGGTTGGAGACTCCTAGGCGGTAGGAGTCTTTCAGAGAGGAATCGACTTTTGTGATTACCCCCGGAAAAGTTTGTGAGGGTTTGGAGACCACCCCAAGGTCTACCACTAGTGGTTGAGAAACGCCTTCGTGGTGTTGTCTCAAAGAGAGAATAGGGTGAGCCTTCACGGCGTTGGTGTGCCTTCGTGGTAACATCCACCTCTCTAAACGGTGACATAGCTTCCCTCCAAGGAAGTGAACATCGGCATACATCCTCGTCTCTCGGAGTTGTAGTTATTTCTAACCCTCACTCCCTACTTGTGGTTACTTGTCTCTTGCACTTATGTTTATCATATTGTGCTTGCTTACTCATATATTTGTGCCACTTGTTTATCTTGCTTAGCTCATAGTGTCACACTTGCAATTGTTAGGCTTACTTACATATTACGCATTATTGCCTAAAATTGCTAAGTAACAATTAAAATTTGTTGTTGTACCTATTCACCCCCCATAGGTCCATCTCGTCCTTTGGTTTAGTTTGGCCTACTAGATTGATCTTTCTTGCAATGGGAGAAGTGCTTAGCTTTGGGTTCAATCTTGCGGTGTCCTTTTCCAGTGACAGTAGGGGCAGCAAAGCACGTATTGTATTGTTGCCATCGAGGATAAAAATATGGGGTTTATATCATATTGTTTGTGTTTATCCCTCTACATCATGTCATCTTGCTTAATGCGTTACTCCGTCTTATGAACTTAATACTCTAGATGCATGCTGGATAGTGGTCGATGTGTGGAGTAATATTAGTAGATGCGGGCAGGAGTCGGTCTACTTGACACGGACGTGATGCCTATGTTCATGATCATTGCCTTAGATGTAATCATAATTATGCGCTTTCTATCAATTGCTCGGCAGTAATTTTTTCACCAACCGTAATACATGCTATCTCGAGAGAAGCCACTAGTGAAACCTATGGCCCCAGGTCTCTTTTCCATTATATTGCATCTCTTTTCCATATTGTTGAATCTTGTTTACTATTTTGCAATCTTTACTTTCCAATCTATACAACAAAAATACCAAAAATATTTACTTTATTATCTCTATCAATTTTCACTTTTGCGAGGGACCGTGAAGGGATTGACAACCCCTTTATTGCGTTGGTTGCAAGTTCTTGATTTTTTGTGCAGGTATTTGGTGACTTGTGCGTCGTCTCCTACTGGATTGATACCTTGGTTCTCAAAACTGAGGGAAATACTTATGCTACTTTGCTGCATCACCCTTTCCTTTTCAAGGGAAAAACCAACGCAAGCTCAAGAGGTAGCAAGAAGGATTTCTGGCGCCGTTGTCGTTGAGATCTTCGTCAAGTCAAGCCATACCAAGTACCCATCATAAACTCTTCTCCCTTGAATTACATTATTTGCCATTCGCCTCTCGTTTTCCTCTCCCCCACTTCTAAAGAGATTCTCAAAAACCTTTGCCTTTTCTTCGCCCCTCTTTCGTTTCTCTCTTTTTGCTTTCTTCTTGTGTGCTTGTGTGTTGGATTGATTGCTTGTCACAATGGCTCAAGATAATACTAAATTGTGTGACTTTTCCAATACCAACAATAATGATTTTATTAGCACTCCGATTGCTCCTACTACCGATGTTGAATCTTGTGAAATTAATACCGGTTTGTTGAATCTTGTTATGAAAGATCAATTTTCTAGCCTTCCTAGTGAAGATGACGCAACCCATCTAAACAACTTTGTTGATTTGTGTGATATGCAAAAGAAGAAAGATGTGGATAATGATATTTTTAAATTGAAGTTGTTTCTGTTTTCGCTTAGAGATTGTGCTAAAACTTGGTTCTCTTCTTTGCCTAAGAATATTGATTCATGCATAAGTGCAAAGATGCTTTTATCTCTAAGTATTTTCCTCCCACTAAGATCATCTCCCTTAGGAACGATATTATGAATTTTAAGCAACTTGATCATGACCATGTTGCACAAGCTTGGGAGAGGATGAAATTAATGATATGTAATTGCCCTACACATGGTTTGAATTTGTGGATGATTATACAAAAAAATTATGCCGGATTGAATTTTGCTTCTAGAAATCTTTTAGATTCGGGCACGGGACGCACTTTTATGGAAATAATTTTAGGAGAAGCTACTAAGCTCCTAGATAATATTATGGTTAATTATTCTCAATGGCACACCGAAAGATCCACTAGTAAAAAAGTTCATGCGATTGAAGAGATTAATGTTTTGAGTGGAAAGATGGATGAACTTATGAAATTATTTTCTAATAAAAGTGTTTCTTCTGATCCTAATGATATGTCTTTGTCCACTTTGATTGAGAATAATAATGAATCTATGGATGTGAATTTTGTTGGTAGGAACAATTTTGGTAACAACGCGTATAGAGGCAATTTTAATCCTAGGCCGTTTCCTAGTAATTCCTCTAATAATTATGGTAATTCCTACAACAACTCTTATGGAAATTTTAATAATATGCCCTCTGACTTTGAGAATAGTGTTAAAGAAATTATGAGTTTGCAAAAGAATTTCAATGCTTTGATTGAAGAAAAAATGCTTAAGATTGATGAGTTGGCTAGGAACGTGGATAAAATTTCTCTTGATGTTGATTCTTTGAAACTTAGATCTATTCCACCTAAGCATGATATCAATGAGTCTCTCAAAGACATGAGAATTTCCATTGATGAGTGCAAAGAAAAAACCGCTAGGATGCGTGCTAAAAAAGATTGGTTTGTGAAAGCGTGTTCTTCTAGTTTTCATGGTAATAATAATGAAGATCTAAAAGTGATTGATGTGACTCCTATTAAATCTTTGTTTTCCAATATGAATCTTGATAAATATGGGACTGGAGATGAGTCAACTTAGTTAAAAGGCGTCCCAATGATTTAGAGTTTTTTGATCTAGATGCAAAAATTGATAAAACTGGGATTGAAGAGGTCAAAACTTTAAATAGCAATGAACCCACTATTTTGAATTTCAAATAATTTAATTATGATAATTGTTCTTTAATAGATTGTATTTCCTTGTTGCAATCCGAGTTAAATTCTCCTCGTGCTTATAATCAAAATAAAGCTTTTACTAAACATATCGTTGATGCTTTGATGCAATCTTATGAAGAAAAGCTTGAACTAGAATTTTCTATCGCTAGAAAACTTTATGATGAGTGGGAACCTACTATTAAAATTAACATTAAATATTATGAATGCTATGCTTTGTGTGATTTGGGTGCTAGTGTTTCCACGATTCCAAAAACTTTGTGTGATATGCTAGGTTTCCATGAATTTGATGATTGTTCTTTAAATTTGCATCTTGCGGATTCCACCATTAAGAAACCTATGAGAAGGATTAATAATGTTCTTGTTGTTGTGAATAGGAATTATGCGCCCGTAGATTTCATTGTTCTTGATATAGATTGCAATCCTTAATGTCCTATTATTCTTGGTAGACCTTTCCTTAGAACGATTGGTGCAATTATTGATATGAAAGAAGGAAATATTAGATTTCAATTTCCGTTAAGGAAGGGCATGGAACAATTTCCTAGGAAGAAAAATCAATTGCCTGTAAGTGCATCTAGTGCCCCTTAGTGATTTTGGTGTATTGAAGACTTATAGGTTAAGGGACTAATGCATTTGTGAGTGTACACAGGTCTATAAGTCTATGAGGAGTTTGATATTTACAGAGAAAGTCGACCCCTAAAAATGAATATCTTCGAATGAAGATTTTGGTATTCCTGAAGACTTTCATGAAGACTTTGAAAGTGAGGAAATTGGTGTATCTGTGAAGACTTGATATTCATGCGAGGAATATCAAGCTTGAAGACTTTCGTTTTCATAGTTTTGTTTTTCTCTTTCTTGAGTCATAGGAAACACCTACTGTTAAAGGGGGTCGAGGAAATGCTAAGGAAAAATTTCCATGTGATTCTCAACTCAAAATCCTACACCTACCAAACCCTTCGAGTGAAGCCTTTGGAAATCTCATATAGTTCAGTCAATTTCTTCAGTGACAGAGACGAAGTTCGTCTGGTCGCTGAGGAATTTGTTCTGACTGAGGAGTTAGGAATTCGCCAGTGCGGATTGCCTACACAGTGAGGAACATGATAGCCCTGAGGAATTTGAGAGTCAAATTTCCGACCGTTGCTGTGCTGCGCGCCAGCTGTCCCAAAATATCTTATCCACCTAACGGTCATATTAGACAAGGGCATTTATGTCTTATCATGTCGGGCTGCTCCCTAGGCTATAAATAGCCGCCCCCTACAACCACTAGCTGGTTGGCTGCTCCGAGAGAAACTGACACTTGTCATTTGAGATCAACCCATCCTCCGAGGACTTTGAGCGAAAATCATCTTGTGAGGAAAAACCCCAAACCCAGACACCTACAAACCCAAAGTGACTGAGCATCACTGAAGAGATTGATCCTGCGTGGATCCGATGCTTTGTTACCTTTGAAGACTGTGCTTCTTCCAGACGGTTAGGCGTCATGGTCTAGAGCATCCAAGAGGAATTGTGGATCGTCGAGTGACCGAGTCTATGAAGGTTTGGAAGTCGCCTGAAGACTTACCACGAGTGATTGGACGAGGCCTGTGTGACCTTAGTTCAAGGAGAATACGGTGAGGACTTGGTGTCCTGAGCTGCATGCTCAGCGACTGGGTGTCCGGGACTGTATGTCCTCGAGTTTAAATACTCAGCCGCTCCAACCAGACGTACAACTGAGACAGCAGTTGGAACTGGTCTACCAAATCATTGTCTTCACCAACCTAACTGGTTCTATTTCCTGAACTCTTTCATTTCCTCATTATTGTGTTGAGTGATTGTTCAACTTGTGTTTGAAGACTTTGACTAAAGACTTTCTCAATTTCCTCAGTTCAATTTCTTCAGTCTATTTGTCTTCATCTTGTGTTATCATGTGTTTACGCTTCCTGTACTTTGTGCTTGTCTTCATTTCATCATGATGACTATGTCTGTATCCTATTATGCTTACTTCTGAGTACTTATTCCGCTGCTAGTAGTTCTTCGCTAAGGAATTTCCTCACCGGCAAATTTCTCAGTGAAGAATTCATAAAAATCGCCTATTCACCCCCCCTCTAGTCGATATAACGCACTTTCAATTGGTATTAGAGCAAGGTAATCCCTTGTTCTGTGTGATTTTGGTTTAACCACCTGGAGTTCTAGTTATGTCGACCGCAGGTATGATCAAGGTCTCCGTTGGGTGTCCTAAATTCGATGGCACGGACTACCCCTACTGGAAGAATAAGATGCGAATGCATCTTGAAGCAATTGACAATGATCTCTGGTACGTTGTGGAAAATGGTGTTCCCTCAGTTACACCTTCCCTGAATGCTACTGATGTGAAGAGATTCAAGCAACTCGATTCTCAAGCGAAGAATATCATATGTGGTCATCTGAGTAAAGGGCAGTATGGTAGAGTGAGTGCTCTGGAAACTGCTAAGCTTATCTGGGATAGGCTCTCCAAAGTAAACGAAGGAGTCTCAACTCAACGCGACTCTTGTGTTGACGTTCTTCGCAATCTCTTCAACCGCTTCAAAAGACTCGACAATGAAAATGTTCAGCAAACCTTCGACCGCCTCACAGATATCTCAAATGAGCTTCAAGCGCTTGGTGCCACTGACATCTCCGACCATGAGGTGGTGAAGAAATAGCCGAGATCACTCGATTCTTCATTTGACACTCTAGCACTGATGATTCAAGAGCGTGCTGATTACATGTCACTAGATCCCGCTGATATCCTCGAGAGGCTAAATACTCATGAGTTCCAGCTTGCTGAAAAGAGAGATCTCTATGGTTCAAGCTATGGCAAAACACGAGCCCTGAAGGCCAAGGCTGTGTCTGAATCTGAATGTGAAGACTCTGGTAGTAGCCTTGGTGATCCTGAAGAATAAAGCCGGGATCTAGCACTGCTCATGAAGAAGTTCCAGAAGTTCTCAAGACGTGGTCGCTTTGGAAAATCCTCAAGGAGCAGTGACTCCTCATCAAGTGACTATAAGAGAAGGCTATGCCACAAATGCAAGAAGCTTGGTCACTACATTCAAGATTGTCCTCAGTGGGACAAGGAATTAAAGAAGAAGAAATACAAGTATTATAGTTCTGATGATGCCAAGAAGAAGAAGAAATCTTCAAAGTCTTCATCATCAAAATCCTCAAAGTCTTCATCTCACAAGAAGAGCAGCTCCAAGAAGGCTCGGGCATTCATTGGCAAGGAAATGGACTCTGAAGCTGAATCTAAGGAACATGAGGAAGAGGAGGCATCCGAGGAGTCTGAGTCAGGTGTGGCAAGTCTAGCTCTTGCTACCGCATTTGTCAGCAAGTCTATCTTCAACTCTGAAGAAAATGGCAACACCAACAACGCTGATGAAGATAATGATGACTACACTCCCACCTATTGCTTCATGGCAAAGGGTGCCAAGGTAACAAAATACCCATCCTCTGAATCTATTGAGGATGAATCTGATGAAAATCTTAAGCCTAGCTACTCTAAACTTGCTAAGATTGCTGTGAGACAACAAAAGGCTATTGAAAAACTTCAAAACATGCTAGACAAAAGTGATGATATGTTGGGTGATGAAATGGACCGCACTAAAGACTTAACTGAAAATCTTCAGAGACTTCAGTCTAAGTTTGACAACCTTCAAAGTCATCATAACACTCTCTTATCTGATCACGAGAAGCTTTCTTATGAATTTCTTCAAAAAAAGCAAGATCTTGAGAAGCTAAGAGTGAGTTATGAAGATCTTCAGAAGGATCGCGATTCATTACTTGCTCAACAAATCAGCGCTTCTCAGGAAGAATTTGTTCCTCCATGCTTAAAGTGCATTGAACGTGAATCTGCTAATTCTTCACCTGAATGTTCAAATGCTTCAAATGTTACAAATTCTTCACCTGCCTCTGCTATCACTAATTCCTCATTTGAGGACATTGCTAGTATCACTGACGATGCAGGGCTGAAGGAATTGTATATGAAGATTTGCTCAAAAAGCAGATCCTCAACAGGAACCCTAGGAAAGAGGGTATTGCCTTTGAGAGGAAACTCAATGCTGATGGAACATATTAGAAGCCTGAGCAGTACCCCAAAACCTCATGGGTTTCTGCAAAGGGACCTCCAGTTGATCCATCTAACTTATCTAGCTTTACATGTGAATCTCCTCATTCTTCTGATGAGTCATTTGACTCCAACTATAAACTGATCAAAAATCTGAACGGTGAAGTATTTGCTAGATATGTTGGCACTAACTGCAGGAACGGTTCCCCTATGAAGAAAATCTGGGTTCCCAAAAGTTATGTTGAAAGTCTTCAGGTGAATGTCCTCATGACACCACCAGTGAAGAACAGGAACCCCAGATCCAATTCTTCATATGGACCTAATTCTTCACATGGATCAAATTCCTCAAGTGGATCAAAGTCCTCATATGAACATCATCGTGCTAACCCTTCTGTTTCGCAGGGTAGAGCTAAGGGCTATGAATATGCGCATTATTCTTCAAATCATTATGTTCATAAGTCCTCGAAGAATTTCTCTGCTTATTCATATGCTTACCCTAACCCCTCTTATGTGAAACGCAATGGATTGGCTTCTATGCCACCATTCTCATATGGTGCTCGCAGAGTGATGAACTCTTTGCCACCCTGTAACGCCCCGGATTCGATGCGCTAGGTGTCTGCCAGTTATTCGTCGTCGTTGCCATGTCATTTGCTTGCGTGTTGCATATTGCCATGTCATCATATGCATTTCATTTTGCATACGTGTTCGTCTCATGCATCCGAGCATTTTCCCCGTTGTCCGTTTTGCAATCCGGTACTCCTATGTCCTCCGGCGTTCCCCTTTTGACTCTCGTTGTGAGCGGGTGTTAAACTTTCTCGGAATGGCCCGAGGTTTGCCAAGCGGCCTTGGTATACCACCGGTAGACCGCCTGTCAAGTTTCGTGCCATTTGGAGGTCGTTTGATACTCCAACGGTTAACTGCATAGCCCGCAAAGCCCCTTTTGTCTTGCAGCCCAACACCCCTCCAAACTGGCCCAAAACCCATCCAAACCCCCTCCATGCTCTCCGCCGTTCGATCACGATCGCGTGGCCGAAAGCCGCTCCTCATTTGGACTCTCCTAGCTCCCAGAATCTATATATATGCCCCTCCCCCCCAAAATTCGCGGATGAATTCTTCCCCTAACCCTAGCCCTGCTCATCCCGCAGCCAGACGCGTCCACCCCGCCGCCGGACACGTTCGCGCCGCCTCCTCGGCCAATCCGGCGCTGCCACGTGTTCCCCCTGCCTCCCGCGCCGCCGCGGCCCGCCCAGGCCCGGGGCGAGCCCGCGAGCCCCGCCCTTCGTGCCCGCGCCGCCGCCCATGCTCCATGC
>NC_041391.1:579970705-580085878 GCF_002162155.2 Triticum dicoccoides | reverse complement strand
TGTGCCGCCACTCCTCCGCGCCCAGCCGGCCCCGCCGCCGCATGTCACCCCCCTGCCGGAGTTCCGCCGTGCTCCGTCGCCTCGCCGCCCTCGCCGGAGAGCGCCGCCGCCGTCATCGCCGGATCTAGTCAGGTGGACCAGATCCACCACCTCGCCGATCCAAACACCTACCCCGTCCCAGGATCTCTCCATCCCGGGTCTTCTCCGTATAGGTTTCGCGGGGTAAAATTAGTCTAAGTCCCGAATTTATTTACATTATCATGCCATGTTCATCGCGTCATATCTCCGTGCATACTGCTCCGTTTCGTGCGTGTAATATGTCAAATTGTTCGCCTCAACGAGTACATCATTTCATTCCATTGCATCATGTTCATTTGAGATCATCTGGATGCGTGAATCTTCGTTGCAAAAGTGCTATATAATGTTGTCTGCTGTCTGTTAACAGAACATGCTCATTTGTCGTTTTTGCCATGTTTGATATATGCATCCTATGAGGTTGATGTCTACATGTGTTTTGATCTATGCCATGCCATCTTTACAGAGGTGCTTACCATGTATTTTTGTGATTAATGTGGTGACTAGCACAAGCATGCAAACTAGGCTTCGTGATGTTGCTGATTTTAGTCCCTGTTCTGCTGTTATTTTGATGTCATGTAAACATGATGCTACAGAGAGATCCATGCATATTTTGAGATACTTCAGTAAGGATGTTTTGAACATATGGTTATGCCCTATCCATTCTTGCCCCTGATTGCAATTATGGAGTAGTCTAGCATGTCATTTTCGTGCTCTGCTTTTGCTACAAAATGTTTCCTGGCAGATTGTTTACATGTTATTCAATTTTGCCAAGGTTGTTCTAGTTGATCCGTGCATGCTATGAACTTGTTCTTGCCTTGTTTTGTTTCATAATCATGTCTTATTACTGTTGGTTGCCTTGCCATGCCATTTATTGCTCTGTGGTGAGTTGTACAAGCTCATCTACATGCCTACTTATCATTGTTCCTGCCATGTTTGAATCTATCATATAACTTGCTATGTTTACATCGGTGCCATCATATTTTCTGATCCTTTTTGGCTCATGGTCAGTAAGGGACTTTTGTTCTATGTATTTAGTAGATTCATGCCATGCCTTTGTTTGCCATGATAAGTTCATGTAGCATGTTGTTTGATAGCTCTAAACATTGCAACCTGATGTTATTTCCTGATAAGTCTGAAACTGTTATTATTTGCAATCTTGCCATGTCTTTTTTAGCATGTTCTAGTGATTCCTGGAGATAGCTCAGTGTTCATGTTTTCTTATGCTTTACCTGTACATCATGCCTATGCCTTTTGTTTTCTTGTTGAGGTCCTGTAGCATGTTGTTTTGATGCTTGCAATATGCCTAGTTGCTGTTTTGGACAGCTTGTCCTTTAAACTTGTATAGGGTGTATGTGTTGCACCGTTGCTCCGTTTTGAGTGTGCTCTATATGAAACTTGCTTGTTTTTGTGTGTAGCTTCATATTATCATGTTGCATCCATGTTTTGAGGTGTTTGCTTGATGTTTGTATGCATTTTGCATCAATGCCATGCCTAACTTGTTTTGCTCATATCTTCTAGGCCGTAGCTCCAAATCTAATGAACTTTATATGTAACTTGACTAGAATCTCGTGTAGATCATCTTGGTGCATTTTAACTTGCGGTTTAACAACTTGAACATAAGGTTTATTCAGATCTGGACCTATTTGGAAATATGTGTATGAGGACTTACCGGAATTGTTATATGTTGTTTCAGGCCTCATTTAAACTTGCCTTGCTGTGTTGCTCTTATATGCATCATCTCTTGCCTTGAGTAGATTCATGCAGTCTTGTCTTGCATCATGCTTGTTTGTGCATCATGCCTTGTTCATGTGTGGTGTGTTTACCATGTTGTGTGCTTCTTCTCGATAGTTCCCGTTTCGTTGCGATCGTGAGGATACGTTTGTCTACGCTTGGTTCGTCTTCATGGCTTCATCTTCTTCATGGACTCGTTATTCTTCCTTGCGGGATTTCAGGCAAGATGACCGCTACCCTGGATCTCACTACTATCATTGCTATGCTAGTTGCTTCGTTCTATCGCTATGCTGCGTTACCTATCTTTTGCTCATCAAGCCATCCCAAATTGCCATGAAACTCTAACCTTTGACACACCTCCTAGCAAACCATTGATTGGCTATGTTACCGCTTTGCTCAGCCCTCTTATAGCGTTGCTAGGTGCAGGTGAAGTTGAATATTGCTCCATGGTGGACAGGATTTTGGTTGGGATATCGCAATATCTCTTATATTATTAATGCATCTATATACTTGGTAAAGGGTGGAAGACTCGGCCTTATGCCTGGTGTTTTGTTCCACTCTTGCCGCCCTAGTTTCTGTCATGCCGGTGTTATGTTCCCGGATTTTGCGTTCCTTACGCGGTTGGGTGATTTATGGGACCCCCTTGACAGTTTGCTTTGAATAAAACTCCTCCAGCAAGGCCCAACATTGGTTTTACCATTTGCCTCACCACCACCTACTTTTCCCTTGGGAGTCGCTCTCTCGAGGGTCATCTTTATTATAGCCCCCCCGGGCCAATGCTTGTCTAAGTGTTGGTCCGAACCAGAGCCACCTGCAGCGCCACCTCGGGGAAACTTGAGGGATGGTTTTAGTTGTACGTAGTGTTCATCCGGTGTTTCCCTGAGAACGAGATATGTGCAGCTCCTATCGGGATTGTCGGTGCATCGGGCGGTCTTGCTGGTCTTGTTTTACCATTGTCGAAATGTCTTGTAAACCGGGATTCCGAGTCTGATCGGGTCTTCCTGGGAGAAGGTATATCCTTCGTTGATCGCGAGAGCTTATCATGGGCTAAGTTGGGACACCCCTGCAGGGTATAAACTTTCGAAAGCCGTGCCTGCGGTTATAGGCAGATGGGAATTTGTTAATGTCCGGTTGTAGATAACTTGACACCAGATCCGAATTAAAACGCATCAACCGCGTGTGTAGCCGTGATGGTCTCTTCTCGGCGGAGTCCGGGAAGTGAACACGGTCTTTGGGTTATGCTTGACGTAAGTAGGAGTTCAGGATCACTTCTTGATCATTGCTAGCTTCACGACCGTTCCTTTGCTTCTCTTCTCGCTCTTATTTGCGTATGTTAGCCACCATGTATGCTTAGTCGCTGCTGCAACCTCACCACTTTACCCCTTCCTTTCCCTTTAAGCTTTGCTAGTCTTGATACCCATGGTAATGGGATTGCTGAGTCCTCGTGGCTCACATATTACTACAACAACAGTTGCAGGTACAGGTTATGCGGTGATCATGACGCGAGAGCGATGTTTGCTTGTTTCGGAGTTCTTCTACTGCTTCTTCTTCGATCAGGGGATAGGTTCCAGGTCGGCAGCCTGGGCTAGCAGGGTGGATGTCGTTTGAGTTTCTATTTGTGTTTCATCCGTAGTCGGATGATGCTCCTATGTATTGTGATGTTGTACTCGTGTGGCATTGTATGCCTCTTGTATGTATCCCCATCTATTATGTAATGTTGATGTAATGATATTCACCTTGCAAAAGCGTTTTAATATGCGGGTCTATCCTTGGTGGGACCTTCGAGTCTCTTTAGGATAGGGTCGCATATTGGGCGTGACAAGTTGGTATCAGAGCCTCGACCGACCCTAGGAGCCCCCTTGATTGATCGTGTAGTTTGGCCGTTGTTGAGTCTAGAAGAAAACTGTTTTCGGAGTCTAGTTATATCGGAGAGTAGGAATTCTTTTTACTCCTCAGCCCCTTCGTCGCTCTAGTAAGGAATCTTGACGTAGGTGTTTTGAATTACTCCTCTTTCCATTCAAATTTTTCTTTAGGATCACGCAATTGGGTTTCCGGTCGTTGGTTCTCGTCTCTTTTCATCCGGTGCATTTCTCGTCAAGTTGACTCGAGCCTCTTCATCTTTGCCAAGTTAAATCCTCAGTTGTTGTTTTTTTTCCCACCCGCCCATCCCTTTTCATCTCAGAGTCCGAGTCTGTAATCGAGTATCCATTCTACTCGTGCGAAGCCTTTTCTTTCTTTCCTCAATGATTTCAACCGATGTTTTCTCTTCAAGTTATTCGTTGGTTCCCCCTTTCAAGTTGATTTTGTTTTCCCGCCCTCCCACCCCTTTTTTTTCTTCCCGGAGTTTGAGTCTGTTTCGACCATCAGTTTCATCCGTACGGAGCCTCTTCAGTCTTCCCTCAGTTATTTCAACCAGTGATTTCTCGTCTCGTTTGTCATTCTTCATCTCTTTTCTTTTCCGGTGGATTTAATTCTAATTTTCGGTAGTGATAATATTCTTTTCCTCGAAGTGTTCTCCTTGCTCGTTTGCCTCTCACCATTCAATCATTCCGGAGTTCAAGACATCTCAGGAGACTCGTCTGTGTTCCAATTAATTCGAGGTTGTCACCTCATTCAAATATTTCAATTGTTCCGGTGCTTCACCTATCTGTTCAACATCCTTTCCAATCGGTGTTATCTCTTCAGTGGGCCCTAACCCACAGGTCTTTTCCCAGGATCTTACCTGACTCTTCTAATTTCCCCGGAGTTATTCTCAATTCTTTTCAAGTGTGATGTAAGAATGGATTCCATCAGTCAGATGCCATCTCCAAGATCGCTTTCAAATTCTTTTCATTTTAGGTTCAACCCTTCCTCTTTTTCATTCTCCCGGAGTATTTCAGTAATTTTGGTGGTGTTTCTCGTCGACATTTGAAGATCGCAGAAGAGTTTTTCCTCTCAATCTTGCCCGTTCTCTCGAAGTTTCGTGGTTCTAGCTTCATGTTATCCTCGCGAATTATTCCTTTGGGCAGATATTTTTTTCATCCATCCGGAGTATTTCAGGAGTTGATTTCTGTTTTGCTTCACCGAAGTCCATCGTTCCAGAAGAATTCTTCGTCCTCACATTTCAGTTACCATTATCCAATTATTCCGATGCTTCCTTCAAGTGTTCTTTAATTAGCTCATGATCTCTTTGTTCTTTTGCATCTAAATCCCCTCAGGCATATTTGTTCTTCTAATTCTTCCCGGTGATTCATTCTCTTTCATCAGTCATTGTTCTAATTCTTACGGTGGTTCGTTCAAGATTCTTTTTCCTTGATTATCATTTTAATCCATTCATTCTTTTCAATCCTACCGGTGGTTCATGAAGACTTTCTCAAGTTTTGCGCCATTTACCTTCTCAATCCTTTTCAAGAAGAATAAGTGGTATGCAAAATCCTTTACTTGTCATCAATATAATTTGATGAGGATAAGCATAACATAAATCTTATTCTTATTTCATCCAAGTGATTAATCCTTTTCTTCGGAGTTTGTTCTTGTTGAATAAATTCTAGTTCCAAGTGTTTTCATCTTTTCTTTTCCGGAGTTCAAATTTCCTAGGTCATTTTGTCGGATCCTCCATCGAAATCATCGCAAGCTTTAATCTTATTCTTTCTTCCTTCAATTTTATTTCGTCATCCTTTCGCTACCGGTGTTCTTCATGGTGGTTCTTCATGATTTAATTCATTCGTCAAGAGTTCATCAAGATTTTGTTGGTAGAGTTCAAGTATCTTTTCTTCTCGCGTCTCGAAGTGCAATTAACTCTCCGTTTTCTTTTGAAATGGAGTTTTGCATTTCTTCGTTCTTCTCAGTTATCCAATCATTTCCGTTTGTGGCTGGTTATCACCTCATAATTTCTGAGATGTTATCCATAAGTCCACGACAAGCTTATTCTTTTCGTTGTTGAATTTTCTCAACAACTCCATTCAATCTTTTCTTCTAAGGTTGCTTTCTATTTCATTCGTGGCACAAGTTTTCATTTTCTTCTCCGTTCTTTTCATTCAACTCTTTTAATTCTTTCTGGAGGTTTTGTGTCATGTCTTCATAAGGTATCATTCCATCCCCTCAAGTTCTTGTTCTTTTCCTTCCATTTTCAGCCGGAGTGCTGCCTAAACCCTTTCACTATTATTCTTTTCTTATCTCGTTCTAACTGGAGTGGTTCCATAGTCTATCTGATTCCGTGAGCTTTCGATTCTCGTCATTCTCGTCGTTCCTCTCTTCTTCTCGAGTGCTCTCGATTCTTTGCTTCTTCTCTTGAGTTCTTGTTTCACCTCTTCCTTTTTCTCTTCCGTCTCGGTCCTAAGATCTCGGGACGAGATCTCTTGTTAGTGGAGGAGTGTTGTAACACCCCGGATTCGATGCACTAGGTGTCTGCCAGTTATTCGTCGTCGTTGCCATGTCATTTGCTTGCGTGTTGCATATTGCCATGTCTATTGGGGAACGTTGCAGAAAATTAAATTTTTTCCTATGGTTTCACCAAGATCCATCTATGAGTTCATCTAAGCAACGAGTCATGGGAGAGAGATTGCATCTACATACCACTTGTAGATCGCGTGAGGAAGCGTTCAAGGGAACGGGGATGATGGAGTCGTACTCACCGTGATCCAAATCACCGATGACCAAGTGCTGAACGGACAGCACCTCCGCGTTCAACACACGTACGGAGCGGATGATGTCTCCTCCTTCTTGATCTAGCAAGGGGAATGAGAGGTTGAGGAAGAAGGCTCCAGCAGCAGCACGACGGTGTGATGATGGTGGAGAGGCAGTACTCCGACAGGGCTTCGCCAAGCACTCAACGGAGGAGGAGAGGTGTTGGGGAGGGGAGGGGCTGCGCCTTGGATCAGGTGTTCAGCCCTCCCCTCGCCCCTCTATTTATAGGGGAAGGGGGAAGGGGGCCGGCCCCTAGAGGGGGGGCGGCGGCCACGGAGGGGGGCTTGCCCCCTAAGCAAGGGGGGCACCCCACTAGGGTTCCCCCCCAACCCTAGGCGCATGGGCCAAAGGGGGGCGCGCCCAGCCCTCCAGGGGCTGGTTCCCTGCCCCTTGCGGCCCATGAGGCCCTCCGAGAGGGGTGGCCCCTCCCGGTGGACCCCCGGAACCCCTCCGGTGGCCCCAGTAAAATACCGATATGCCCCCGAAACTTTCCGGTGTCCGTATGACAACTTCCCATATATAAATCTTCACCTCCGGACCATTCTGGAACTCCTCGTGACGTCCGGGATCTCATCCGGGACTCCGAACAACATTCGGTAATCACATACAAGTCTTCCTAATAACCCTAGCGTCACCGAACCTTAAGTGTGTAGACCCTACGGGTTCGGGAAACACGCAGACATGACCGAGACGGCTCTCCGGTCAATAACCAACAGCGGGATCTGGATACCCATGTTGGCTCCCACATGCTCCTCGATGATGTCATCGAATGAACCATGATGTCGAGGATTCAATCAACCCCGTATGCAATTCCCTTTGTCAATCAGTACGTTAGATGCCCGAGACTCGATCGTCGGTATCCCAATACCTCGTTCAGTCTCGTTACCGGCAAGTCACTTTACTCGTACTGTAATGCATGATCAGGTGACCAAACACTTGGTCACTTTGAGCTCATTATGATGATGCATTACCGAGTGGGCCCAGAGATACCTCTCCGTCATACGGAGTGACAAATCCCAGTCTCGATCCGTGTCAACCCAACAGACACTTTCGGAGATACCTGTAGTGCACCTTTATAGTCACCCAGTTACGTTGTGACGTTTGGTACACCCAAAGTACTCCTACGGTATCCGGGAGTTACACTATCTCATGGTCTAAGGAAGAGATACTTGACATAGGAAAAGCTCTAGCAAAACGAACTACACGATCTTGTGCTATGCTTAGGATTGTGTCTTGTCCATCACATCATTCTCCTAATGATGTGATCCCGTTGTCAATGACATCTAATGTCCATAGTCAGGAAACCATGACTATCTATTGACCAACGAGCTAGTCAACTAGAGGCTTACTAGGGACGTATTTGGTCTAAGTATTCACACGTGTATTACGATTTCTGGATAACACAATTATAGCATGAATAAAAGACAATTATCATGAACAAGGAAATATAATAATAATCCTTTTATTATTGCCTCTAGGGCATATTTCCAACAGTGTCCCACTTGCACTAGAGTTAATAATCTAGTTACATTGTTATGAATCGAACACCCATAGAGTTCTGGTGTTGATCATGTTTCGCTTGCGAGAGAGGTTTAGTCAACGGATCTGCGACATTCAGATCCGTATGTACTTTGCAAATATCTATGTCTCCATCTTGAACATTTTCACGGATGGAGTTGAAGAGACGCTTGATGTGCCTAGTCTTCTTGTGAAACCTGGGCTCCTTGGCAAGGGCAATAGCTCCAGTGTTGTCACAAAAGAGTTTGATCGGCCCCGATGCATTGGGTATGACTCCTAGGTCGGCGATGAACTCCTTCACCCAAATTGCTTCATGTGCTGCCTCCGAGGCTGCCATGTACTCCACTTCACATGTAGATCCTGCCACGACGCTCTGCTTGCAGCTGCACCAGCTTACTGCTCCACCATTCAACATATACACGTATCCGGTTTGTGACTTAGAGTCATCCAGATTTGTGTCGAAGCTAGCGTCGACGTAACCCTTTACGACGAGTTCTTCTTCACCTCCATAAACGAGAAACATGTCCTTTGTCCTTTTCAGGTACTTTAGGATATTCTTGACCGTTGTCCAGTGTTCCTTGCCGGGATTACTTTGGTATCTTCCTACCAAACTTACGGCAAGGTTTACATCAGGTCTGGTACACAGCATGGCATACATAATAGATCCTATGGCTGAAGCATAGGGGATGACACTCATCTCTTCTTTATCTTTTGCCGTGGTCGGGCATTGAGCTGAGCTTAATCTCACACCTTGCAATACAGGCAAGAACCCTTTCTTGGACTGATCCATTTTGAAATTCTTCAAAATCTTATCAAGGTATGTGCTTTGTGAAAGACCTATGAGGCGTCTCGATCTATCCCTATAGATCTTGATGCCTAATATGTAAGCAGCTTCTCCAAGGTCCTTCATTGAAAAACACTTATTCAAGTAGGCCTTAATGCTGTCCAAAAGTTCTATATCATTTCCCATCAAAAGTATGTCATCTACATATAATATGAGAAATGCTAAAGAGCTCCCACTCACTTTCTTGTAAACGCAGGCTTCTCCATAAGTCTGCATAAACCCAGACGCTTTGATCATCTCATCAAAGAAAATGTTCCAACTCCGAGATGCTTGCACCAGCCCATAAATGGATCGCTGGAGCTTGCGTACATTGTTAGCATTCTTAGGATCGACAAAACCCTCCGGCTGCATCATATACAGTTCTTCCTTAAGATGCCCGTTAAGGAATGCCGTTTTGACGTCCATCTGCCATATCTCATAATCATAGTATGCGGCTATTGCTAACATGATTCGGACGGACTTCAGCTTTGCTACGAGAGAGAATGTCTCATTGTAGTCAACCCCATGAACTTGTCGATAACCCTTAGCGACAAGTCGAGCTTTATAGATGGTAATATTACCATCCGCGTCTGTCTTCTTCTTAAAGATCCATTTGTTTTCTATCGCTCGCCGATCATCGGGCAAGTCTGTCAAAGTCCATACTTTGTTTTCATACATGGATTCTATCTCGGATTGCATGGCTTCAAGCCATTTGTTGGAATCTGGGCCCGCCATCGCTTCTTCATAGTTCGAAGGTTCACCGTTGTCTAACAACATGATTTCCAGGACAGGGTTGCCATACCACTCTGGTGTGGAACATGTCCTTGTGGACCTACGAGGTTCAGTAGCAACTTGATCCGAAGTACCTTGATCATAATCATTAATTTCCTCTCTAGTTGGTATAGGCACCACAGGAACATTTTCCTGAGCTGCACTACTTTCCGGTTCAAGAGGTAGTACTTACTCGAGTTCTACTTTCCTCCCACTTACTTCTTTCGAGAGAAACTTTTCCAGAAAGGATCCGTTCTTGGCAACAAAGGTCTTGCCCTCGGATCTTAAGTAGAAGGTATACCCAATGGTTTCCTTAGGGTATCCTATGAAGACGCATTTTTTTGACTTGGGTTCGAGCTTTTCAGGTTGTAGTTTCTTGACATAAGCATCGCATCCCCAAACTTTTAGAAACAACAGCTTAGGTTTCTTCCCAAACCATAATTCATACGGTGTCGTCTCAATGGATTTAGACAGTGCCCTATTTAAAGTGAATGTAGCTGTCTCTAGAGCGTATCCCCAAAATGATAGTGGTAAATCGGTAAGAGACATCATAGATCGCACCATATCTAATAGAGTGCGATTACGACATTCAGACACACCGTTACACTGAGGTGTTCCAGGCGGCGTGAGTTGTGAAACGATTCCACATTTCCTTAAGTGTGTACCAAATTCGTGACTTAAGTATTCTCCTCCATGATCTGATCGTAGGAACTTTATCTTTCGGTCACGTTGATTCTCTACCTCATTCTGAAATTCCTTGAACTTTTCAAAGGTTTCAGACTTGTGTTTCATTAAGTAGACATACCCATATCTACTCAAGTCATCAGTGAGAGTGAGAACATAACGATATCCTCCGCGAGCCTCAACACTCATTGGACCGCACACATCAGTATGTATGATTTCCAACAAGTTGGTTGCTCGCTCCATTGTTCCGAAGAACGGAGTCTTGGTCATTTTGCCCATGAGGCATGGTTCGCATGTGTCAAATGATTCATAATCTAGAGACTCAAAAAGTCCATCAGCATGGAGCTTCTTCATGCGCTTGACACCAATGTGACCAAGGCGGCAGTGCCACAAGTATGTGGGACTATCGTTATCAACTTTACATCTTTTGGTATTCACACTATGAATATGTGTAATATTACGTTCGAGATTCATTAAGAATAAACCATTGACCATCGGGGCATGACCATAAAACATATCTCTCATATAAATAGAACAACCATTATTCTCGGATTTAAATGAGTAGCCATCTCGTATTAAACGAGATCCAGATACAATGTTCATGCTCAAACTTGGCACTAAATAACAATTATTGAGGTTCATAACTAATCTCGTGGGTAAATGTAGAGGTAGCGTGCCGACGGCGATCACATAGACCTTGGAACCATTCCCGACGCGCATCGTCACCTCGTCCTTCGCCAGTCTCCACTTATTCCGCAGCTCCTGCTGTGAGTTACAAATATGAGCAACGGCACCGGTATCAAATACCCAGGAGTTACTACGAGTACTGGTAAGGTACACATCAATTACATGTATATCAAATATACCTTTAGTGTTGCCGGCCTTCTTGTCCGCTAAGTATTTGGGGCAGTTCCGCTTCTAATGACCCTTCCCCTTGCAATAAAAGCACTCAGTCTCAGGCTTGGGTCCATTCTTTGACTTCTTCCCGGCAACTGGCTTACCGGGCGCGGCAACATCCTTGCCGTCCTTCTTGAAGTTCTTCTTACCCTTGCCCTTCTTGAACTTAGTGGTCTTATTGACCATCAACACTTGATGTTCTTTCTTGATTTCAACCTCTGCTGACTTCAGCATTGAAAATACTTCAGGAATGGTCTTCACCATCCCCTGCATATTGTAGTTCAACACAAAGCTCTTGTAGCTCGGTGGGAGCGACTGAAGGATTCTGTCAATGACCGCCTCGTCCGGGAGGTTGATCTCCAGCTGGGACAGGTGGTTGTGCAACCCAGACATTTTGAGTATGTGCTCACTGACAGAACTGTTTTCCTCCATTTTATAACTATAGAACTTGTCAGAGACTTCATATCTCTCGACCCGGGCATGAGCTTGAAAAACCATTTTCAGCTCCTCGAACATCTCATATGCTCCGTGTTTCTCAAAACGCTTTTGGAGCCCCGGTTCTAAGCTGTAAAGCATGCCGCACTGAATGAGGGACTAATCATCAGCACGTGACCGCCAAACGTTCATAACGTCTTGGTTCTCTGGGATGGGTGCTTCACCTAGCGGTTCATCTAGGACATATGCTTTCTTGGCTGCTATGAGGATCATCCTCAGGTTCCGGACCCAGTCCGAATAGTTGCTGCCATCATCTTTCAGCTTGGTTTTCTCTAGGAACGCGTTGAAGTTCATGTTGACATGAGCGTTGGACATTTGATCTACAAGGCATATTTTGCAAAAGTTTTAGACTAAGTTCATGATAATAAAGTTCATCTAATCAAATTATTGAATGAACTCCCACTCAGATTTGACATCCCTCTAGTCATCTAAGTGTTACCTGATCCGAGTCGACTAGGTCGTGTCCGATCATCACGTGAGACGGTCTAGTCATCATCGGTGAACATCTCCATGTTGATCGTATCTTCCATACGACTCATGTTCAAGCTTTCGGTCTCTTGTGTTCCGAGGCCATGTCTGTACATGCTAGGCTCGTCAAGTTAACCCTAAGTGTTCTGCATGTGTAAATCTGTCTTACACCCATTGTATGTGAACGTAAGGATCTATCACACCCGATCATCACGTGGTGCTTCGAAACGACGAACTTTAGCAACGGTGCACAGTTAGGGGGAACACTTTCTTGAAATTATTATAAGGGATCATCTTATTTACTACCGCCGTTCTAAGTAAACAAGATGCATAAAACATAATAAACATCACATGCAATTATATAAAGTAGTGACATGATATGGCCAATATCATATAGCTCCTTCGATCTCCATCTTCGGGGCTCCATGATCATCTTTGTCACCGGCATGACACCATGATCTCCATCATCATGATCTCCATCATTGTGTCTTCATGAAGTTGTCACGCCAACGACTACTTCTACTTCTATGGCTAACGCGTTTAGCAATAAAGTAAAGTAATTTGCATGGCGTTCTTCAATGACACGCAGGTCATACAAAAATAAAGACAACTCCTATGGCTCCTACCGGTTGTCATACTCATCGACATGCAAGTCGTGATTCCTATTACAAGAACATGATCTCATACATCACAATATATCATTCATCATTCATCACAACTTCTGGCCATATCACATCACATGACAATTGCTGCAAAAACAAGTTAGACGTGCTCTAATTGTTGTTGCATCTTTACGTGGCTGCAATTGGGTTCTAGAAAGAATGTTTTCTTACCTACGAATAACCACAACATGATTTTGTCAACTTCTATTTACCCTTCATAAGGACCCTTTTCGTCGAATCCGCTCCAACTAAAGTGGGAGAGACAGACACCCGCTAGCCACCTTATGCAACTAGTGCATGTCAGTCGGTGGAACCTGTCTCACGTAAGCGTCCATGTAAGGTCGGTCCGGGTCGCTTCATCCCATAATACCGCTGAAGCAAGAAAAGACTAGTAGCGGCAAGCAAGTTGACAAGATCTACGCCCAATACAAAATTGTGTTCTACTCGTGCAATAGAGAACTACGCATAGACCTAGCTCATGATGCCACTGTTGGGGAACGTTGCAGAAAATTAAAAAATTTCCTACGATTTCACCAAGATCCATCTATGAGTTCATCTAAGCAACGAGTCATGGGAGAGAGATTGCATCTACATACCACTTGTAGATCGCGTGAGGAAGCGATCAAGGGAACGGGGATGATGGAGTCGTACTCACCGTGATCCAAATCACCGATGACCAAGTGCTGAACGGACAGCACCTCCGCGTTCAACACACGTACGGAGCGGATGACGTCTCCTCCTTCTTGATCCAGCAAGGGGAAGGCGAGGTTGAGGAAGAAGGCTCCAGCAGCAGCACGACAGCGTGATGATGGTGGAGAGGCAGTACTCCGACAGGGCTTCGCCAAGCACTCAACGGAGGAGGAGAGGTGTTGGGGAGGGGAGGGGCTGCGCCTTGGATCAGGTGTTCAGCCCTCCCCTCGCCCCTCTATTTATAGGGGAAGGGGGAAGGGGGCTGGCCCCCTCTAGATGAGATCTATAGGGGGGCGGCGGCCAGGGAGGGGGGCTTGCCCCCCAAGCAAGGGGGGGCCCACTAGGGTTCCCCCCCCCCAACCCTAGGCGCATGGGCCCAAGGAGGGGGGGGGGGGCGCCCAGCCCTCCAGGGGCTGGTTCCCTGCCCCTTGCGGCCCATGAGGCCCTCCGAGAGGGGTGGCCCCTCCCGGTGGACCCCCGGAACCCCTCCGGTGGCCCCGGTACAATACTGATATGCCCCCGAAACTTTCCGGTGTCCGTATGACAACTTCCCATATATAAATCTTCACCTCCGGACCATTCCGGAACTCCTCGTGACGTCCGGGATCTCATCCGGGACTCCGAACAACATTCGGTAATCACATACAAGTCTTCCTAATAACCCTAGCGTCACCGAACCTTAAGTGTGTAGACCCTACGGGTTCGGGAGACACGCAGACATGACCAAGATGGCTCTCCGGTCAATAACCAACAGCTGGATCTGGATACCCATGTTGGCTCCCACATGCTCCTCGATGATGTCATTGGATGAACCACGATGTCGAGGATTCAATCAACCCCGTATGCAATTCCCTTTGTCAATCGGTACGTTACATGCCCGAGACTCGATCGTCGGTATCCCAATACCTCGTTCAGTCTCGTTACCGACAAGTCACTTTACTCGTACCGTAATGCATGATCCCGTGACCAAAACCTTGGTCACTTTACTCGTACCGTAATGCATGATCCCGAGTGGGCCCAGAGATACCTCTCCGTCATACGGAGTGACAAATCCCAGTCTCGATCCGTGTCAACCCAACAGACAGTTTCGGAGATACTTGTAGTGCACCTTTATAGTCACCCAGTTACATTGTGACGTTTGGTACACCCAAAGTACTCCTACGGTATCCGGGAGTTACACGATCTCATGGTCTAAGGAAGAGATACTTGACATTGGAAAAGCTCTAGCAAAACGAACTACACGATCTTGTGCTATGCTTAGGATTGGGTCTTGTCCATCACATCATTCTCCTAATGATGTGATCCCGTTGTCAATGACATCTAATGTCCATAGTCAGGAAACCATGACTATCTATTGACCAACGAGCTAGTCAACTAGAGGCTTACTAGGGACATATTTGGTCTAAGTATTCACACGTGTATTACGATTTCTGGATAACACAATTATAGCATGAATAAAAGACAATTATCATGAACAAGGAAATATAATAATAATCCTTTTATTATTGCCTCTAGGGCATATTTCCAACAATGTCATCATATGCATTTCATTTTGCATACGTGTTCGTCTCATGCATCCGAGCATTTTCCCCGTTGTCCGTTTTGCAATCCGGTACTCCTATGTCCTCCGGCGTTCCCCTTTTGACTCTCGTTGTGAGCGGGAGTTAAACTTTCTCGGAATGGCCCGAGGTTTGCCAAGCGGCCTTGGTATACCACTGGTAGACCGCATGTCAAGTTTCGTGCCATTTGGAGGTCGTTTGATACTCCAACGGTTAACTATGTAGCCCGCAAAGCCCCTTTTGTCTTGCAGCCCAACACCCCTCCAAACTGGTGCAAAACCCATCCAAACCCCCTCCATGCTCTCCGCCATTCAATCACGATCGCGTGGCCGAAAGCCTCTCCTCATTTGGACTCTCCTAGCTCCCAGAATCTATATATATGCCCCTCCCCCCGAAATTCACGGATGAATTCTTCCCCTAACCCTAGCCCTGCTCCTCCCGCCGCCGGACGCGTCCACCCCGCCATCGGACACGTCCGCGCCGCCTCCTCGGCTAATCCGGCGCTGCCACGCGTTCCCCCTGCCTCCCGCGCCTGCGCGGCCCGCCCAGGCCCGGGGCAAGCCCGCGGAGCCCATCGGGGCCCGCCCGGCCCTTCGTGCCCGCGTCGTCGCCCGTGCTCCCCGCCTCCGGCCGGATCTCCGCCGCCCCGGCGCTGCCGCGCCTCGCCTCCCGCCGCCTGGCTCCCTCGCCGCCGGCGCCGACCTCGCCTTCCTGCCTCGCGCCTCCCGCGCCCCGCTGTCGGGCTGGCACCGCGCCGCCCGCGGGCGCCGCCTGCCCCGAGCCGGCCTCTGCGCCGCCGCTCCTCCGTGCCCAGCTTGCCCCGCCGCCGCACGTCGCCCCCCTGTCGGAGTTCCGTCGTGCTCCGTCGCCTCGCCGCCCTCGCCGGAGAGCGTCGCCCCCGTCCTCGCCGGATCTGGTCAGGTGGACCAGATCCACCACCTCGCCGATCCAAACACCTACCCCGTCCCCGGATCTCTCCATCCCGGGTCTTCTCCGTACAGGTTTCGCGGGGTAAAATTCGTCCAAGTCCCGAATTTATTTACATTATCATGCTATATTCGATCATATCTCCATGCATACTGCTTCGTTTCGTGCGTGTAATATGTCAAATTGTTCGTCTCAACGAGTACTTCATTTCATTCCATTGCATCATGTTCATTTGAGCTCATCTTGATGCATGAATCTTTGTTGCAAGAGTGCTATATAATGTTGTCTGCTGTCTGTTAACAGAACATGCTCATTTGTCATTTTTGCCATGTTTGATGTGTGCATCCTATGAGGTTGATGTCTATATGTGTTTTGATCTATGCCATGCCATATTTACAGAGGTGCTTACCATGTATTTTTGTGATTAATGTGGTGACTAGCACAAGCATGCAAACTAGGCTTCATGATGTTGCTGATTTTAGTCCCTGTTCTGCTGTTATTTTGATGCCATGTAAACATGATGCTACAAAGAGATCCATGCATATTTTGAGATACTTCAGTAAGGATGTTTTGAATATATGGTTATGCTCTATCCATCCCTGCCCCTGGTTGCAATTATGGAGTAGCCTAGCATGTCATTTTCGTGCTCTGCTTTTGCTACAAAATGTTTCCTGGCAGATTGTTTACATGTTATTCAATTTTGCCAAGGTTGTTGTAGTTGATCCTTGCGTGCTATGAACTTGTTCTTGCCTTGGTTTGTTTCATAATCATGTCTTCTTACTGTCGGTTGCCTTTCCATGCCATTTATTGCTCTGTGGTGAGTGGTACAAGCTCATCTACATGCCTACTTATCGTTGTTCCTGCCATGTTTGAATCTGTCATATAACTTGCTATGTTTACATGGGTGCCATCATATTTTCTGATCCTTTTTGGCTCATGGTCAGTAAGGGACTTCTGTTCTATGTATTTAGTAGATTCATGCCATGCCTTTGTTTGCCATGATAAGTTCCTGTAGCATGTTGTTTGATAGCTCTAAACATTGCAACCTGATGTTATTTCCTAATAAGTCTGAAACTGTTATTATTTGCAATCTTGCCATGTCTTTTTGAGCATGTTCTAGTGATTTCTGGAGATAGCTCAGTGTTCATGTTTTGTTATGCTTTACGTGTACATCATGCCCATGCCTTTTGTTTTCTTGTTGAGGTCCTGTAGCATGTTGGTTTGATGCTTGCAATATGCCTAGTTGCTGTTTTGGACAGCTTGTCCTTTAAACTTGTATAGGGTGTATGTGTTGCACCGTTGCTCCGTTTTGAGTGTGCTCTATATGAAAGTTGCTTGTTTTTGTGTGTAGCTTCATATTATCATGTTGCATCCATGTTTTGAGGTGTTTGCTTGATGTTTGTATGCATATTGCATCAATGCCATGCTTAACTTGTTTTGCTCATATCTTCTAGGCCGTAGCTCCAAATCTAATGAACTTTATATGTAACTTGACTAGAATCTCGTGTAGATCATCTTGGTGCATTTTAACTTGTGGTTTAACAACTTGAACATAAGGTTTATTCAGATCTGACCTATTTTGAAATATGCATATGAGGACTTACCGGAATTGTTATATGTTGTTTCCGGCCTCATTTAAACTTGCCTTGATGTGTTGCTCTTGTATGCATCATCTCTTGCCATGAGTAGATTCATGTAGTCTTGTCTTGCATCATGCTTGTTTGTGCATCATGTCTTGTTCATGTGTGGTGTGTTTACCATGTTGTGTGCTTCTTCTCGATAGTTCCCGTTTCGTTGCGATCGTGAGGATACGTTCGTCTATGCTTGGTTCGTCTTCGTGGCTTCATCTTCTTCATGGACTCGTTCTTCTTCCTTGCGGGATTTCAGGCAAGATGACTGCTACCCTGGATCTCACTACTATCATTGCTATGCTAGTTGCTTCGTTCTATCGCTATGCTGCATTACCTATCTTTTGCTCATCAAGCCATCCCAAATTGCCATGAAACTCTAACCTTTGACACACCTCCTAGCAAACCATTGATTGGCTATGTTACCGCTTTGCTCAGCCCTCTTATAGCGTTGCTAGTTGCAGGTGAAGTTGAATATTGCTCCATGGTGGACAGGATTTTGGTTGGGATATCGCAATATCTCTTATATTATTAATGCATCTATATACTTGGTAAAGGGTGGAAGACTCGGCCTTATGCCTGGTGTTTTGTTCCACTCTTGCCGCCCTAGTTTCCGTCATACCGGTGTTATGTTCCTAGATTTTGCGTTCCTTACGCGGTTGGGTGATTTATGGGACCCCCTTGACAGTTTGCTTTGAATAAAACTCCTCCAGCAAGGCCCAACATTGGTTTTACCATTTGCCTCACCACCACCTACTTTTCCCTTGGGAGTCGCTCTCTCGAGGGTCATCTTTATTATAGCCCCTCCCGGCCAATGCTTGTCTAAGTGTTGGTCCGAACCAGAGCCACTTGCAGCGCCACCTCGGGGAAACTTGAGGGATGGTTTTAGTTGTATGTAGTGTTCATCCGGTGTTGCCCTGAGAACGAGATATGTGCAGCTCCTATCGGGATTGTCGGCGCATCGGGCGGTCTTGCTGGTCTTGTTTTACCATTGTCGAAATGTCTTGTAAACCGGGATTCCGAGTCTGATCGGATCTTCCTGGGAGAAGGTATATCCTTTGTTGATCGCGAGAGCATATCATGGGCTAAGTTGGGACACCCCTGCAGGGTATAAACTTTCGAAAGCCATGCCTGCGGTTATAGGCAGATGGGAATTTGTTAATGTCTGGTTGTAGATAACTTGACACCAGATTCGAATTAAAACGCATCAACCGCGTGTGTAGCCGTGATGGTCTCTTCTCGGCGGAGTCCGGGAAGTGAACACGGTCTTTGGGTTATGCTTGACGTAAGTAGGAGTTCAGGATCACTTCTTGATCATTGCTAGCTTCACAACCGTTCCTTTTCTTCTCTTCTCGGTCTTATTTGCGTATGTTAGCCACCATATATGCTTAGTCGCTGTTGCAACCTCACCACTTTACCCCTTCCTTTCCCTTTAAGCTTTGCTAGTCTTGATACCCATGGTAATGGGATTGCTGAGTCCTCGTGGCTCATAGATTACTACAACAACAGTTGCAGGTATAGGTTATGTGATGATCATGACGCGAGAGCAATGTTTGCTTGTTTCGGAGTTCTTCTACTACTTCTTCTTCGATCAGGGGATAGGTTCCAGGTCGGCAGCCTGGGCTAGCAGGGTGGATATCGTTTGAGTTTCTGTTTGTGTTTCATCCGTAGTCGGATGATGCTCTTATGTATTGTGATGTTGTACTCGTGTGGCATTGTATGCCTCTTGTATGTATCCCCATCTATTATGTAATGTTGATGTAATGATATCCACCTTGCAAAAGCGTTTCAATATGCAGGTCCATCCTTGGTGGGACCTTCGAGTCTCTTTAGGATAGGGTCGCATATTGGGCGTGACACACCCCTTCAGATGTGGGTGGTGAAGAAAAAGAACTAATTTCTTCTCCAGGGTCAGGTCTCCAGACGTGCTTTAGCGTCTGATGAATTTGCTGGGGGCCTGACAAAAATGCCTGAAAGGACGCAGGCGAATCATGATGAAATGAACTTTCATTTCACACGTCCTCACACTGCTTATCTGTGCTATTGCTGGATGAAATTGAACTAATGAAAATGCTAAAGAAAATGGTGCTGAAGAAAATGCTGATCAAATTCCTCAACGACAACCAGCTCATCCTCGCATTGCAAAAGAAGTGCAAGTGGAAAAGATCATCGATGACATTCGAGCACCAGGTCCTCTCACACGCTCAAAAGATTCACATTTATCTAACTTTTGTGGGCACTATGCTTTTGTCTCTATTACAGAGCCCACTAAGGTAGATGAAGCATTTCTGGAGCCTGAGTGGATTCAGGCCATGCAAGAAGAATTACATCAGTTCGAGCTCAACAATGTCTGGGAACTGGTCAAACGTCCAGATCCTCGCAAGCATAATATCATCGGCACAAAGTGGATCTACCGCAACAAGCAAGATGAAAATGGCCTTGTGGTGAGGAATAAGGCATGACTTGTAGCTCAAGGCTACACACAGGTTGAAGGAATTGATTTCGATGAAACTTTTGCACCTGTTGCTAGACTTGAGGCTATTCACATATTACTTGCTTATGCTAACCATCATAATATTATCTTGCAATAAATGGATGTGAAAAGTGCATTCCTCAATGGTAAGCTTGAGGAAGTATATGTTGCTCAACCCCCAGGTTTTGAAGATCCAAAGAATCCTGACAAAGTCTTCAGACTCAACAAGGCCCTCTATGGACTCAAGCGGGCCCCTCGGGCGTGGTATGATACTTTGAAGGAATTCTTCGTGAAGAATGGCTTCACACCTGGTTCACTCGACCCTACTCTCTTTACTAAATCTTATGATGGTGAACTATTTGTGTGCCAAATATACGTTGATGATATTATCTTTGGTTGTACTGACCAACGTTATAGTGATGAATTTGCCTATATGATGAGTGAAGAATATCAAATGTCTATGATGGGAGAGTTAAAATTCTTCTTAGGTCTTAAAATTCGTCTACAGTACAATGGCATATTCATATCTCAGGAGAAATACCTCAAGGATGTTCTGAGGAAATTCGGCATGCAAGATTGCAAAGGCGTCAAAATTCCTATGCCCACAAATGGCCATCTATGCACTGATGAAAATGGTATTGACTTCGATCACAAGGTATACCGCTCCATGATTGGTTCTCTATTGTACTTATGTGCATCTAGGCCAGATATAATGCTTAGTGTTTGCATGTGTGCCCGATTTCAAGCTGCACCGAAGGAATCACACCATAAGGTTGTGAAGCATATTCTTCGATATCTAGCTCACACACCAACACTAGGATTATGGTACCCCAAGGGCTCTACGTTCGATCTCATTGGATATTCTGACTCTGACTATGCTGGTGATCGTGTGGACCGCAAGTCAACATCTGGTACTTGTCATTTCCTCGGACGATCTTTGGTCTGTTGGTCCTCGAAGAAACAGAACTGCGTATCACTGTCTACTGCAGAGGCTGAGTACATTGTTGTTGGTTCTTGTTGTGCTCAACTGCTATGGATGCAGCAAACCCTCAAGGACTACGACATCAATGTGAAGAATGTGCCTCTCCTCTGTGACAATGAGAGTGCCATCAAGATTGCTCACAACCCAGTTCAGCACTCGAAGACAAAGCACATTCAGATTCGTCATCATTTTCTTTGTGATCATGTGTTGAAGGGCGACATCTCCATCGAGCACGTGAAGACTGAAGAACAGCTAGCCGATATCTTCACAAAGCCCTTGGATGAGAATATATTTAGCAAGTTGCGGTGTGAGCTAAATATCTTAGAATCTTCGAATGTTCTTTGAATAAGGACACTCATCCTAACACTTATGCAAAATTCATGACTTAGATGTGCAACATATGAAGAAACATTTTTCTTTAATCAATGAAGAATAACACTCTAAGTGTGAAGAAATTAATGAAGAATTTGATTCTCAGAACCCTATGACAATTGTACGCGGTGTCTGAAGTCATCATTCTTATACGGTGGGTCACGCCACCACCAAAGTTGAAAATTTTCATTTCTGAAATTCCTCAGTTTTTTAAATTCTTCAGTTTTTCAAATTCTACAACTTCGCAAAATCTTCACTGGTTCCGATTTTTTTCTTCATTGGCTATATATATACGAGTTTATGTCCTCTACAGCATTCACTTATGGCTATTTCTTCAAGTTGCTTTTTCTGCTAAGTGAATGTGATCGGACCCTTTCCCCTCTATGCTATACTCAACCCAATCTATTCACAAATTCTTCATGTGTATTCTATTTGAAACCCATTCAAAATCTTCACTGTGTCCTTGTCAGCTGAAGAATTTGCGAACGGAACTTTGAAACTAATCTTATCCAAAATTTTTGGTTTTACCGCTCAAACCATCCCGTATCCCACGATAAAATTATCTACTCACCCACGATCTAACACGATCTCCACTTTTCAGTACGTGGGTGACACATGACATGCGGATGAGAAGGGTCAGGGGCACGTTTGTCCTAAATCTTCGGGCGAACAGTTTTAACTACGACTATAAATACCCCCTCTCCCCTTCCTCACTTCCTTTACTCCTCTCGATCTCTCTCTCTCGCTCGAGCTTCTCAAACCCTAGCGCCGCCGCTACTCCATCATCGTCGGTGAGGAAGAGCTTCACTGCCTCGACCTCGTCGTTGTCGTACTCCCGCCGGCTGCGGAAATCTTCACTCCGCGGCCGCCGTAGCTGTCTTCCTCCGCCAAGTTAGGGCGTGGAAAATATACACTGACGAACTTCACTGTTCTACTTCACAGTTAATCGTGTTCTTCATTCAGGGTAATTAAAAGTTACTTTTACTGCTCTCTTTTGATTCGAAATTTCGCAACAAAATCTTCAAAGGTGTTTTATTTTTCAAATCCTCACACACACAAAACACCTCACTAGTCATCTATTCTTGATTTGTTTCTCTAAGCATCATTTTTCTTCAAGATTCCTCAATTGTGTGGATCTTCGATCTATACAACTCTGGAATCTAAGACAAAGAACGCTTACTAAAATTCTTCAAGGCTCATCTGGTCAAATTCCTCAAACTTGTTCTTTTTGAAAAACCTTTTGAGAATGCATATGACCTCTCCAAATTCCTCGCAACTATACTCTGTTCACAGGTACTCATGTCCGCTGCTGAATCACTAGGTTCTCATCAACTTAACTCATTTGCAGCGTTCCTCGAAGAAAAGTTGCATACTTCTTCAGAAAATTCGATTGTTCAAATTCCTCATCTGAAGAATATGGCTGATGGTAAGAATTCGCAGAAAGGAGGAAAGAAGCCTGAGGTCATGACTGCTTTTGAAATCCCTGAGGACCTCTATACTGACTATTGCACACCTGATGAGGCCGAGTTCGGAAAAGAAAGCAAAACTCAGCGCAAGGTGCACATATAGAGGATTGAACGGAGATGGGCAAGAGAATGGAGGGAGTATAGATATGTGACTCCGAAGTACATAAAGAAATTCGCACATAATCCTCCATGCCCAAGAGCTCCATTGGCACCTGGCCAAGAAGCAGACTCCACCAGCATCAAGCATGGTGAGGATTTTCCTGAAGAATGGGCCAAACGCCAAGCGAAGTTGGCGAGACAAGCCAAAGAAGCAGTGAAGAAATTCAATGAAGACTCTGCTACTGCTGCTGCCACTGAGGCCTCTGTCAAGCCTAGAAAATCTATGGCAAAGAAGCCCGCTCACAAGCCAAGTGCTTCACCAACTATGCCCTCACGGCCAAGTTCCTCAGCAAGGCCCTCACGGCCAAAATCTTCAAAGCCCTCACGGCCAGTCCCTCATGCTGCTCCTGCTCCTCCAAAGTCCTCAGCTGCTCTGGCAAAGTCCTCAACACCTGTACATTTGGCCACGTGCCAAAGGACTACAGGCATCTCTATTGCCTCTGGTGCCTCAGCAAGTTCCTCAGCTGCACCAAAATCTTCATCGGGACCCACTCTGCTGAAGACTAAGGCAACGGCTGGTCGAGGTCCTCGGCCAAGTCCGAAGAAGAAACATGTTGCCTTCCAAGTGCCATCTGACGATGAAGCTGATGATGATGAACTTGCAGAAATCATCAGAGACCGACAAGAAAGGGCCGCTAGAGCCAAAGGCACAAATGTGCCACTGCTTTTGGATCCACGGGTGATCCTTGATTACATTGATCTCTGGCACAAGGATGCAAATACTCCTATGCCTGATTTCAATTTATCTCCTGGTCAAAGTCACATGCTGACCCATTTCATCACTGAAGAGAAATGGAAATTTGAGAAGGCCAGGCAGATCAAGAAGGCTTAGTTTAGAAAGGAGAAGTTCCTGAAGAAACTCGTTGTCCATATGACAACTGATGAACTCCTCAAGATCCAAGCTGAAATCAAAGCCCTCAGCGATGATTTCAATGCTTACTATGCTGATTGGCAAGGAGCCAAAGTCAGGTTTGTGAAACTGACTCAGAAATTCACAAATGTTGCAGCCCCATCGCAACAAGAAATTCCTCAAGCTGAAGCTTCTGCTCAGCAAACTGAAGAACATGCCAGCACCGCTGATGACATTCAGGCTGCTGAATAAAATGCTAGTTCCAGGGCTGATGACTCCATTCCAGCCGCTGAAGAATTGTCAGGGCATCCACTAGTGGTGCGCCTGAAGAGACTGAAGAAGTCAGGGCAACTGCATCAGTTGCACTGGAGGAAATTCAACCAGATTCCTCAGCTCCTCCAGCGCCTACACCAACTCCTATTCTTCCATCTGCATCAGATGTGAGGAAGACCAAGGCTGCAGAGCGAGCTGCAGGGAAGAAAAGGAAAGCATCCAGTGCTTCAGAATGTTCAGCTCCAAAGAAGATGAAGCCTCTCATAAGCTCTATTGAAAATCCAATTGATGCCGTTCCGATTTCCACCATGCCATCAAAGGACCTTGTTACTTTTGGTGAAGAATATGTGATCCCCAACGGATCTGATGAAGAACCTCAATCTGCTGCTTCATTAGAGCAGGTTGATGAAGAAATTGAAGTGGATACAATCCCTTCAATGAATGTTACTTCCTCGCCAATGCCTCAGTTCACAGCTGAAGAGGCTGGCATTGAAGAAAATGAAGATGAAGACGTGGACATTGGCTGCACAACGCCCGTGATGAATGATGACTTTTGGGAAAGTCAGCACGCTAATTCCCCACTCTTCACCCCAGTTCAACAAATACCTTAGTCCCCTGCACCAACTGTTCAAATGGGCTCTGAAGAAACTCATCCCACCTCGTCTGTGCATGAAGACATTCCAGCCGCTAGTGCTGAAGAAACTGCTATTGTTGAACCTTTGAACATGCAGACTGCAACTAAAGATGAACCAGAAATTCCTCAGCCTGAAGAACCTGAGATTGTGATTCCTGAGGTTGTGATGCAACTCACTGACACACCAGTGCCCAAGCCAACGAATCCATTCTCAAAGAAGCAAAAGTTCAAGGCTGAAGATTTCTTTAGCGAGCATGTGTTCTTCACTGACTACAACCCCTATGACTCTGCTCGCATATGGAAGAGGCATTTCTGGACTGCTAGTCAAGCCAATTTCTATTCCTCAGTACTATTTAACAAAGACAAAGTCTTCGATCATGAACATATTCCTCATGTGGACATGGAATCTCTGCCGTGCTTCGAGCCAGTCCTTAGTGTTCTTCACGATGCTGGATTGCTAAATTTCTGCACTGACATCTGTGATTGGAATGAAGAACTCATTCTTCAATTCTATGCAAGGCTGCACATCACAGGAAACTCTGAACATGTGAATTCATGGGTGCTGGACTGGATGTCTGAAAATACTCACTACAAGGCACCAACAACTGAATTGCTTCGTGTCCTCCCACTCAGTCCTCCCCTTGACGGTGCTCGTTGCGTCTATAGTGAACCTGAGCTTTAAAATCATTACATGCAAGTGCTGATGAAGCCTTTGAAGCCACGGCAGGCTCCTCGAACCAAATTCCTCGTCAAGGAATTACTATATGTGCCTCGGACTGTCTATCGCATTCTGACAAAGACAATGAGTCCTATCAAAGGCCATGACTCAAATGATGAAGAATTCGTTGGCATCATGAAGAACATGCTTTTCAATATCATTCATGGCGTTCCCGTCAACTTCCATGATTTCTTCATGAGGACTCTGGCGAATATTGCTAAGTCACCATTTGAGCTGAAGCCTTATGCACCATGGATTATGAGATTCATCAGGACAAGGGCTTCACTAAATTACAAAGCTGACACTTTGAACCATGGTAGCTACGTGCCTTTGATTGAAGTCCTCAAACGGACATATTCCTCAGCTGATGACAAAGGCAAGGCAACCGTTGTGATAGATGAAGGCATTCGTCCATTGGATGGTCAATTTCGCAAGGCTGCATCCTACTCCACCAATGATGACCCTGCCACACATGATTCTGCCGCTAGGCAAAATCCTCAAGCCACAGCACCCAGGGTGATGACTGATCGTGAGTTACTCCTCAGTCTTCATCAGAAGGTTGATCGCAATCATCAATGGGTCAAGCGTCAGTTTGGTTCCATTCTTCACAACATGACATCAACACACAATGCAGTGAAGAAAAACCACTACTACCTCCATGAAACTTTCAACCGTACCTGGACTATTCTATCACATGTCTACAACGCTGCAGATCTGAAGAATATGGGTCTCAAGGAAGAATTTGACTAGTCTGCACCTCCACCGAAGAAATTCAAGAAGGTCAAGGTTCCTTCCTTGGTGGCCAGCTCCTATTCTTCATCGCGCGACACTAATGAAAATGAAGATTTGGACGACACTGCGGCAGGCCCTACTACGACAACCAACCCCGACCCTGGCGCTCCTCCATCAACTTGATATTCTTCAGGGGCGTTAGTCCTCAGTTTCGATCCTTTTGGTCATTCTATGACAAAGGGGGAGAAATTTGAGTTAGTCTTCAAGCGGGTCTATTATATGGGCATTTTTTTTGCTAATTGACAACTCTCGTTCTTATGAAACTTTATTGGATCGAGTTGTAATCTTAAACCCGATGGTGCCATACTTTTGATGCACTGTGCTTTGATACTCTTGATACGTTATTCTGCATGCTTGTTCCTCATTAATATAATTGTACGCATGCTGAATTTCATCAGGCACCATATTTCATCATGCATTTCAAATTCTTCATATTATATGTCAAATGCGTGTATAAATTACAAGATATAGGGGGAGATCTCCATGATTCAACTCTTCAAGTGTGCATTGCTTCAAAAGCAAATTCCTCACTATGCACATCTTCAGGGGGAGTTCTTCTATATCTTGCAATTAAATTCCTCAATATCAGTACTTACACTTCATATGTTTATCCCCGTTGAAAACTTAACCTATATTGTCATCAATCACCAAAAAGGGGGAGATTGTAAGTGCATCTAGTGCCCCTTAGTGATTTTGGTGTATTGAAGACTTATAGGTTAAGGGACTAATGCGTTTGTGAGTGTACACAGGTCTATAAGTCTATGAGGAGTTTGATATTTACAGAGAAAGTCGACCCCTAAAAATGAATATCTTCGACTGAAGATTTTGGTATTCCTGAAGACTTTCATGAAGACTTTGGAAGTGAAGAAATTGGTGTATCCGTTAAGACTTGATATTCATGCGAGGAATATGAAGCTTGAAAACTTTCGTTTTTATAGTTTTGTTTTTCTCTTTCTTGAGTCATAGGAAACACCGTACTGTTAAAGGGGGTCGAGGAAATACTAAGGAAAAATTTCCATGTGATGCTCAACTCAAAATCCTACACCTACCAAACCCTTCGAGTGAAGCCTTTGGAAATCTCATACAGTTCAGTCAATTTCTTCAGTGACAGAGACGAAGTTCTTCTAGTCGCTGAGGAATTTGTTCTGACTGAGGAGTTAGGAATTCGCTAGTGCGGATTGCCTACACAGTGAGGAACATGATAGCCCTGAGGAATTTGAGAGTCAAATTTCCGACCATTGCTGTGCTGCACGCCAGCTATCCAAAAATATCTTATCCACCTAACGGTCATATCAGACAAGGGCATTTATGTCTTATCATGTCGGGCTGCTCCCTAGGCTATAAATAGCCGCCCCCTACAACCACTAGCTGGTTGGCTGCTCCGAGAGAAACTGACACTTGTCATTTGAGAGCAACCCATCCTCCGAGGACTTTGAGCTAAAATCATCGAGTGAGGAAAAACCCCAAACCCAAACACCTACAAACCCAAAGTGATTGAGCATCACTGAAGAGATTGATCCTGCGCGGATCTGACGCTTGTCACCTTTGAAGACTGTGCTTCTTCCAGACGGTTAGGCGTCATGGTCTAGAGCATCCACGAGGAATTGTGGATCGCCGAGTGACCGAGTCTGTGAAGGTTTGGAAGTCACCTGAAGACTTACCACGAGTGATTGGATGAGGTCTGTGTGACCTTAGTTCAAGGAGAATACGGTGAGGACTTGGTGTCCTGAGCTGTGTGCTCAGCGACTGGGTGTCCGGGACTATGTGCCCTCGAGTTTAAATACTCAGCCGCTCCAACCAGACGTACAACTGAAACAGCAGTTGGAACTGGTCTACCAAATCATTGTCTTCACCAACCTAACTGGTTCTATTTCCTCAACTCTTTCATTTCCTCATTATTGTGTTGAGTGATTGTTCATACTTGTGTTTGAAGACTTTGACTGAAGACTTTCTCAATTTCCTCAGTTCCATTTCTTCAGTCTGTTTGTCTTCATCTTGTGTTATCCTGTGTTTACGCTTCCTGTACTCTATGCTTGTCTTCATTTCATCATGATGACTATGTTTGTATCCTGTTATGCTTACTTCTGAGTACTTATTCCGCTGCTAGTAGTTCTTCGCTAAGGAATTTCCTCACCGGAAAATTCCTCAGTGAAGAATTCATAAAAATCGCCTATTCACCCCCCCTCTAGTTGATATAACGCACTTTCATTGCCTTATGAATCTATTATGAGAGCCACTTATGGATTGCATACCAAAGATGGCAACACTTAGATCTATTCGTGTTTTTAATGCCTAGCTAGGGGCATTAAACGGTAGCGCTTGTTGGGAGGCAACCCAATTTTATTTTTGTTCTCTTCTTTTTTCTACAGTTTAGTAATAAATAATTCATCTAGCCTTTGTTTAGATGTTTTTTGATGTCTTAATTAGTGTTTGTGCCAAGTAGAACCTTTGGGAAGACTTGGGTGAAGTCTTTGCGATCTTGCTGTAAAAAACAGAAACTTTTGCGCTCGCGAGAATAGCTGTCATGTTTTACAGAAGAGCGATTTTAGGTTGATTACTTTTGCAGAATATTAATAGACAAATTCCTCACGTACACCAATTTATTTCAGAATTTGTGGAGTTACAGAAGTATTCGAAAGTTACAGATTGCTACAGACTATTCTGTTTTTGACAGATTCTGTTTTTCGTGTGTTGTTTTCTTATTTTGATGAATCTATGAGTAGTATCGGGGGGTATGAACCATAGAGAAGTTGGAATACAGTAGGTTTAACACCAATATAAATAAATAATGAGTTAATTACAGTACCTTAAAGTGGTGGTTTATTTTCTTAAACTAACGGAGCTCATGAGATTTTCTGTTGAAGTTTTGTGTTGTGAAGTTTTCAAGTTTTGGGTAAAGATTTGATGGATTTTGGAATAAGGAGTGGCAAGAGCCTAAGCTTGGGGATGCCCAAGGCAACACAAGGTAAAATTCAAGGACAACCAAAAGCCTAAGCTTGGGTATGCCCGGAAGGCATCCCCTCTTTCGTCTTCGTCTATCGGTAACTTTACTTGAGGCTATATTTTTATTCACCACATGATATGTGTTTTGCTTGGAGCGTCTTGTATGATTTGAGTCTTTGCTTTTTAGTTTAACACAATCATCCTTGCTGTAAACACCTTTTGGGAGAGATACGCATGAATTGTAATTTATTAGAATACTCTATGTGCTTCACTTATATCTTTTGAGCTAGACAACATTGCTCTAGTGCTTCACTTATATCTCTTTAGAGCACGGCGGTGGTTTTATTTTATAGAAACTGTTGATCTCTCATGCTTCACTTATATTATTTCGAGAGTCTTTTAGAATAGCATGGTAATTTTCTTTGGTTATAAAATTAGTCTAAATATGATGGGCATCCAAGATGGGTATAATAACAACTTTCATATAAAGTGCATTGAATACTATGAGAAGTTTGATTCCTTATGATTGTTTTGAGATATGAAGATGGTGATATTAGAGTCATGCTAGTTGAGTAGTTGTGAATTTGAGAGATACTTGTGTTAAAGTTTGAGATTCCCATAGCATGCACGTATGGTGAACCATTATGTGATGAAGTTGGAGCATGATTTATTTATTGATTGTCTTCCTTATGAGTGGAGGTCGGGATCCCCCTTCCCCTAGGAGCATGTGTGTAGTACTTTGTTTTGATAACTAATAGATTTTTTCAATAAGTTTGTGGGTTCTTTATGACTAATATTGAGTCCATGGATTATACGCACTCCCACCCTTCCACCATTGATAGGCTCTCTAGTACCGCACAACTTTCACCGGTACCATACACCCACCATATACCTTCCTCAAAACAGCCACCATACCTACCTATTATGGCATTTCCATAGCCATTCCGAGATATATTGCCATGCAACTTTCCACCGTTCCATTTATTATGACATGCTCCATCATTGTCATATTGCCTTGCATGATCATGTAGTTGGCATCATATTTGTGGCAAAGCCACCGTTCATAATTTTTCATACATGTCGCTCTTGACTCATTGCCCATCCCGGTACACCGCCAGAGGCATTTATATAGAGTCATATTTTGTTCTAATTATTGAGTTGTAATTTTTGAGTTGTAAGTAAATAAAAGTGTGATGATCTTCATTATTAGAGCATTGTCCCAGTGAGGAAAGGATGATGGAGACTATGATTCCCCCACAAGTCAGGATGAGACTCCGGACTAAATAAAAAAAGGCCATAAAAAGGAGAATAGGCCCAAATAAAAAAAAGAGAAAAAGAGAGAAGGGGAAATGCTACTATCCTTTTACACACGTGTGCTTCAAAGTAGCACCATGATCTTCATGATAGAGAGTCTCCTATGTTGTCACTTTCATATACTAGTGGGAATTTTTCATTATAGAACTTGGCTTGTGTATTCCAATGATGGGCTTCCTCAAATTGCCCTAGGTCTTCGTGAGCAAGCAAGTTGGATGCACACCCACTTAGTTTTCTTTTGAGCTTTCATACACTTATAGCTCTAGTGCATCCGTTGCATGACAATCCCTACTCACTCACATTGATATCTATTGATGGGCATCTCCATAGCCCGTTGATACGCCTAGTTGGTGTGAGACTATCTTCTCCTTTTTTCTCTTCTCCACAACCACCATTCTATTCCACCTATAGTGCTATGTCCATGGCTCACGCTCATATATTGCGTGAAGATTGAAAAGTCTTGAAAATACTAAAGTATGAAACAATTGCTTGGCTGAAACTGGGGTTGTGCATGATTTAAGTATTTTGTGTGATGAAGATAGAGCATAGCCAGAGTATATGATTTTGTAGGGATAACTTTCTTTGGCCATGTTATTTTGAGAAGACATGATTGCTTTGTTAGTATGCTTGAAGTATTATTGTATTTATGTCAATATTAAACTTTTGTCTTGAATCTTTCGGATCTGAACATTCATGCCACAATAAAGAAAATTACATTGATAAATATGTTAGGTAGCATTCCACATCAAAAATTCTATTTTTATCATTTACCTACTCGAGGACGAGCAGGAATTAAGCTTGGGGATGCTTGATACGTCTTCAACATATCTATAATTTTTTATTGTTCCATGCTATTATATTATCTGTTTTGGATGTTTAATGGGCTTTAATATTATTTTTGGGACTAACATATTAAACGGAGGCCGAGTGCCAGTTTCTGTTTTTTTTGCCTATTTTAGAGTTTTGCAGAAAAGGAATACCAACGGAGTCCAAACGGAATGAAACCTTCGCGATGATCTTTCTTGGACCGAAAACAATCCAGAAGACTTGGAGTTGAAGTCAAAGATGCAATGAGGAGTCCACGAGGCAGGAGGGCACGCCCAGGGGGGTAGGCGCGCCCCCACCCTCGTGGGCCCCTCGTAGCTCCACCGACCAAGTTCTTTCGCCTATATATATACTCTTATACCCTCAAAACATTAGGGGGAGCCACGAAACCACTTTTCCACCACCGCAACCTTCTGTACCCGTGAGATCCCATCTTGGGGCCTTTTCCAGCGATCTGCCGGAGGGGGAATTGATCATGGAGGGCTTCTACATCAACACCATCTCATCTCCGATGAAGCGTGAGTAGTTTACCACACACCTTCGGGTGCATAGTTATTAGCTAGATGGCTTCTTCTCTCTCTTTGATTCTCAATACAAAGTTCTCCTGGATGTTCTTGGAGATCTACTCCATGTAATACTCTTTTACGGTGTGTTTGCCGAGATCCGATGAATTGTGGATTTATGAACAAGATTATCTATGAATATTATTTGGTTCTTCTTTGAATTCTTGTATGCATGATTTGATATCTTTGCAAGTCTCTTCGAATTATCGGTTTAGTTTGGCCTACTAGATTGATCTTTCTTGCAATGGGAGAAGTGCTTAGTGTCGGTGTCAAAACCGGCGGATCTCGGGTAGGGGGTCCTGAACTATGCATCTAAGGCTAAAGGTAACAGGAGGCGGGGGACATGATGTTTACCCAGGTTCGGGCCCTCTCTATGGAGGTAATACCCTACTTCCTACTTGATCGATCTTGATGATATAAGTATTACAAGAGTTGATCTACCACGAGATCGTAGAGGCTAAACCCTAGAAGCTAGCCTATGATTATATATGATTGTTGTTCCTATCCTACGGACTAAACCCTCCAGTTTATATAGACACCGGAGGGGGCTAGGGTTACACATAGTCGGTTACAGAGAAGGGAATCTACGTTTCCGAATTCCCAAGCTTTCCTTCCACGCAAAGGAGAGTCCCACCCAGACACGGGACGAAGTCTTCAATCTTGTATCTTCATAGTCCAACAGTCCGGCATAAGCATATAGTTCGGCTGTCCAAGGACCCCCTAATCCTGGACTCCCTCAGTAGCCCCTGAACGAGGCTTAAATGACGATGACTCCGGCACGCAGATTGTCTTTGGCATTGCAAGGCGGGTTCCTTCTCCAAATACTCCAAAGTAGATCTTGAACACAAGAATCGTGTCCAGCTCTGCAAAATAAATTACACATACCACCATAGAGAGTATAATATTCCACGAGTCAAATCTGCTGACGACTTCTCCATAGCATGACATCATGCCATGGCCCCGTCATTATTCGAACCGTTTTCTCAACCTGCTACTACACATGTTGCGAGGCAGTTTTATTGGCACGTCCTGTCGAAGCAGAGATCGTGTCCCCTTACCACGGGATTATCATCAATACGGGTGTGGGTAACACAACTACGCCATTAGCACGACGCTTGGGGAATAAGCGAGTTTATAGGGCAAGTGGGGAGGCGCATGATTTCTGTTGCCTTTATAAAGAGATAAGGATTCCCCTTTTTCACCCATGCCTTCTTCTTCTTCCGCCTACTCTCTTTCGCTCGAGCTCCAGCGCCCAAGAATTCGCCTTCTCCACCCACAAAGGCATTCCAAAAATGTCTGGATCTGGAGCTGGAGGCAAGTGGATGGCCTCTACCATCTAGGAGAAGGATATTAAGAAACTTCGGGAGGCCGGGTATCTGGCCAAGAAGATCGGCCACCGTCTTCCGACGGCGGTACAGATCGTCCCTACTCTGGAACCCCACGAGAGGGTTGTATTCCTCCCCCACTTTGTCCGCGGGCTAGGGTTTCCCCTCCAACCATTTGTTCGCGGCCTTATTGTAAGTGCATCTAGTGCCCCTTAGTGATTTTGGTGTATTGAAGACTTATAGGTTAAGGTACTAATGCGTTTGTGAGTGTACACAGGACTATAAGTCTATGAGGAGTTTGATATTTACAGGGAAAGTCGACCCCTAAAAATGAATATCTTCGACTGAAGATTTTGGTATTTCTGAAGACTTTCATGAAGACTTTGAAAGTGAAGAAATTGGTGTTACCGTGAAGACTTGATATTCATGCGAGGAATATGAAGCTTGAAGACTTTGTTTTCATAGTTTTGTTTTTCTCTTTCTTGAGTCATAGGAAACACCGTACTGTTAAAGGGGGTCGAGGAAATACTAAGGAAAAATTTCCAAGTGATGCTAAACTCAAAATCCTACACCTACCAAACCCTTCGAGTGAAGCCTTTGGAAATCTCATACAGTTCAGTCAATTTCTTCAGTGACAGACACGAAGCTCTTCTGGTCGCTGAGGAATTTGTTCTGACTGAGGAGTTAGGAATTCGCTAGTGCGGATTGCCTACACAGTGAGGAACATGATAGCCCTAAGGAATTTGATAGTCAAATTTCCGACCGTTGTTGTGCTACGCGCCAGCTGTCCCAAAATATCTTATCCACCTAATGGTCCTATCAGACAAGGGCATTTATGTCTTATCATGTCGGGCTGCTCCCTAGGCTATAAGTAGCCGCCCCCTACAACCACTAGTTGGTTGGATGCTCCGAGAGAAACTGACATTTGTCATTTGAGAGCAACCCATCCTCCGAGGACTTTGAGCGAAAATCATCAAGTGAGGAAAAACCCCAAACCCAAACACCTACAAACCCAAAGTGATTGAGCATCACTTAAGAGATTGATCCCGCGTGGATCCAACGCTTGTTACCTTTGAAGACTGTGCTTCTTCCAGACGGTTAGGCATCATGGTCTAGAGCATCCAAGAGGAATTGTGGATCGCCGAGTGACCGAGTCTGTGATGGTTTGGAAGTCACCTGAAGACTTACCACGAGTGATTGGACGAGGTCTGTGTGACCTTAGTTCAAGGAGAATACGGTGAGGACTTGGTGTCCTGAGATGCATGCTCAGCGACTGGGTGTCCGGGACTGTGTGTCCTCGAGTTTAAATACTCAGCCGCTCCAACCAGACGTACAACTGAGACAGCAGTTGGAACTGGTCTACCAAATCATTGTCTTCACCAACCTTACTGGTTCTATTTCCTCAACTCTTTCATTTCCTCATTACTGTGTTGAGTGTTTGTTCATATCTGTGTTTGAAGACTTTGACTGAAGACTTTCTCAATTTCCTCAGTTCAATTTCTTCAGTCTGTTTGTCTTCATCTTGTGTTATCCTGTGTTTACGCTTTCTGTACTCTGTGCTTGTCTTCATTTCATTATGATGACTAAGTCTGTATCCTGTTATGCTTACTTCTGAATACTTATTCCGCTGCTAGTAGTTCTTCGCTAAGGAATTTCCTCAACGGCAAATTTCTCAGTGAAGAATTCATAAAAATCGCCTATTCACCCCCCCCCCTCTAGTCGATATAACGCACTTTCAATTGGAATTAGAGCAAGGTACTCCCTTGTTCTGTGTGATTTTGGTTTAACCACCTGGAGTTTTAGTTATGTCGACCGCAGGTATGATCAAGGTCTCCGCTGGGTGTCCTACCTTCGATGGCACGGACTACCCCTACTAGAAGAATAAGATGTGAATGCATCTTGAAGCAATTGACAATGATCTCTGGTACATACTGGAAAATGGTGTTCCCTCAGTCACACCTTCTGTGAATGCTGCTGATGTGAAGAGATTCAAGCAACTCGATTCTCAAGCGGAGAATATCATATGTGGTCATCTGAGTAAAGGGCAGTATGGTAGAGTGAGTGCTTTGGAAACTGCTAAGCTTATCTGGGATAGGCTCTCCAGAGTAAACGAAGGAGTCTCAACTCAACGTGACTCGTGTTGACATTCTTCGCAATCTCTTCAACCGCTTCAAAAGACTCGACAATGAAAATGTTTAGCAAACCTTCGATCGCCTCACTAACATCTCAAATGAGCTTCAAGCGCTTGGCGCCATTGACATCACCGACCATGAGGTGGTGAAGAAATTGTTGAGATCGCTAGATTCCTCATTTGATACTCTGGCACTGATGATTCAAGAGCAAGCTGATTACAAGTCACTAGATCCCGCTGATATCCTCGAGAGGCTAAATACTCATGAGTTCCAGCTTGCTGAAAAGAGAGATCTGTATGGTTCAAGCTATGGAAAAACACGTGCCCTGAAGGCCAAGGCTGTGTCTGAATCTGAATGTGAAGACTCTGGTAGTAGCCTCGGTGATCCTGAAGAATTGAGCCAGCAGCTAGCACTGCTCGTGAAGAAGTTACAGAAGTTCTCAAGATGTGGTCGCTTTGGAAAATCCTCAAGAAGCAGTGATTCCTCATCAAGTGACTATAAGAGAAGACTTTGCCACAAATGCAAGAAACCTGGTCACTATATTCAGGATTGTCCTCAATGGGAAAAGGAATTAAAGAAGAAGAAATACAAGGATTACAGTTCTGATGATGCTAAGAAGAAGAAGAAATCTTCAAAATCTTCATCATCAAAATCCTCGAAGTCTTCATCTCACAAGAAGAGCAGCTCCAAGAAGGCTCGGGCATTCATTGGCAAGGAAATGGACTCTGAAGCTGAATCTGAGGAACATGAGGAAGAGGAGGCTTCTGAGGAGTCCGAGTCTGGTGTGGCGAGTTTGGCTCTCGCTACTGCTTTCGTCAGCAAGTCTATCTTCAACTCTGAAGAAACTGACCGCACCAACAAGTCTGATGAAGACAATGATGACTACGCTCCCACCTATTGCTTCATGGCAAAAGGTGCCAAGGTAACAAAATACCCCTCCTCTGAATCTAGTGAGGATAAATCTGATGAAAATATTAAGCCCAGTTACTCTAAACTTGCTAAGATTGCTGTGAAACAACAATAGGCTATTGAAAAACTTCAAAACATGCTAGACAAAGGTGATGATATGTTGGGTGATGAAATGGACCACACTAAAGACTTAACTAAAAATCTTCAGAGACTTCAGTCTAAGTTTGACAACCTTCAAAGTCATCATAACACTCTCTTATCTGATCACGAGAAGCTTTCTTATGAATTTCTTCAAAGAAAGCAAGATCTTGAGAAGCTAAGAGTGAGTTATGAAGATCTTCAGAAGGATCGCGATTCATTACTTGCTCAACAAATCAGCGCTACTTAAGAAGAATTTGTTCCTCCATGCTTAAAGTGCATTGAACGTGAATCTGCTAATTCTTCGCCTGAATGTTCAAATGCTTCAACTATTACAAATTCTTCACCTGCCTCTGCTATCACTAATTCCTCATCTGAGGACATTGCTAGTATCACTGACGATGCAGGGCTGAAGGAATTGTACACGACAGGCATGTACAAAAGCCTCAAAGGGCATCAGATTCTTTGTGATGTGCTCAAAAAGCAGATCCTCAACAGAAACCCTAGAAAAGAGGGTATTTCCTTTGAGAGGAAACTCAATGCCGATGGAACATATTGGAAACCTGAGCAGTACCCGAAAACCTCATGGGTTGCTGCAAAGGGACCTCCAATTGATCCATCTAACTTATCTGGCTTTACATGTGAATCTTCTCATTCTTCTGATGAGTCATTTGACTCCAACTATAAACTGTTCAAAAATCAGAATGGTGAAGTATTTGTTAGATATGTTGGCACTAACTGCAGGAACGGTTCCCCTATGAAGAAAATCTGGGTTCCCAAAAGTTATGTTGAAAGTCTTCAGGTGAATGTCCTCATGACACCACCTGTGAAGAATAGGAACCCCAGATCCAATTCTTCATATGGACCTAATTCTTCACATGGATCAAATTCCTCAAATGGATCAAAGTCCTCATATGATCATCATCGTGCTAACCCCTCTATTTCGTAGGGTAGAGCTAAGGGCTATGAATATGCGCATTATTCTTCAAATCATTATGTTCATAAGTCCTCGAAGAATTTCTCTGCTTATTCATATGCTTACCCTAACCCCTCTTATGTGAAACAAAATGGATTGGCCTCTATGCCACCTTTCTCATATGGTGCTCACAGAGTGATGAACTCTTTGCCACCCCTTCAGATGTGGGTGGTGAAGAAAAAGAACTAATCCCTTATGCAGGGTCAGGTCTCAAGACGTGCTTTAAACGTCTGAAGAATTTGCTGGAGGCCTGAGAAAAATGCCTGAAAGGACACAGGCGAATCATGATGAAATGAACTTTCATTTCACACGTCCTCATACTGAAATATCTGTTTACTGCTTGATGAAATTCATCTGATGAACTTGATATCATATTCTTCACTGATGAAGTATATGAGATCGTAAGTTGCACTAATTCATCTGCAGGATGATCATCCCAAAGCCAACGAGTGGGTTCTAGATAGTGGATGTACAAATCACATGACGGGTGACAAGAGTCTATTGATGGATGCTCCTTATTCACCGTCACATCTGAAGCACATTATCTTCGCTGACAAAGGCAAAAGTCAGGTATTGGGTCTAGGTAAGGTTGCGATCTCAAAGGATCGACACATGGACAAAGTCATGCTTGTCGAGTCCTTAGGATACAACCTCATGTCTGTCTCAATGCTTTGTGATCTTGATATGGTTGTTGTCTTTGGCAAGTACCGTTGTGTTGTGATCATGGAAGCTGACCATTCCAAAGTCTTCGAAGGCTTTAGGAGAGGAGATCTGTATATTGTTGATTTCTCTATAGGACCACAACCAGCCGTGTGCTTACTTGCAAAAGCTTCAGAAGGCTGGCTATGGCATCGACGACTTGGTCATGCTGGCATGAGGAATCTGAACACGCTCGCGAATAAGAAGCATGTCATTGGCATTGAGAATGTCAAATTCTTCAAGGATCACTTATGCGGAGCTTGTGAAGCTGGAAAGATGACAAAGGCCAAGCATCCAGCAAAGACTATCATGACCACTACTTGTCCATTTGAATTGTTTCACATGGATCTCTTTGGTCCTAATCATTATTCTGCTGTTTCGAATGATGCATCTCTATATGGCTTTGTTATTGTTGATGACTATTCTCGTTACACATGGGTACACATTGTCACTTACAAACATGAAGTGCAGGAAATCTTCAAACGATTTTCCTCGAGGGCTTCAACCAACTTTGGTGTGAAGATCAAGCACATCGGAATTGACAATGGAACCGAGTTCAAGAATTCCGGTCTTGATGGCTATCTTGATGAACTTGGTATTACTCATGAGTTATCTGCTCCATACACTCCTCAACAGAATGGCGTGGTGGAGCGCAAGAACAGAACCCTCGTTGAAATGGCTCGCACTATGCTTGATGAATACAAAACGCCTCATCGTTTTTGGATTGATGCAATTGATACTGCGTGCCACATCATCAATCGGGTATATCTTCACAAATTCTTCAAGAAGACTGCCTATGAACTCCTCACTGACAAGAAACCAAATGTGAGTTATTTCAAAGTCTTCAACAACGTTCTTCACAAGGTTGTTGAAACTGTAGATGTGCGGTTCGATGAAACTAATGGCTCGCAAAGAGAGCACCTACCTTCTGTGATAGATGAACCAGAACCTGAGGATTCTATCAAGTTCAAGGCTACTGAGGATGTTGTTCCTACCAAAGAATCTATTGAAGAATTCATTCCAGAACGTGAAGAAAATCGAGCTGGTGCACCTGATGAAAATGCTGAAGAAAATGGTGCTGAAGAAAATGCTGATCAAATTCCTCAACGACAACCAGCTCATCCTCGCATTGCAAAAGAAGTGCAAGTGGAAAAGATCATCGATGACATTCGAGCGCCAGGTCCTCTCACACGCTCAAAAGCTTCACATTTATCTAACTTTTGTGGGCACTATGCTTTTGTCTCTATTACAGAGCCCACTAAGGTAGATGAAGCATTTCTGGAGCCTGAGTGGATTCAGGCCATGCAAGAAGAATTACATCAATTCGAGCTCAACAATGTCTGGGAACTGGTCAAACATCCAGAATCCTCACAAGCATAATATCATCGGCACAAAGTGGATCTACCACAACAAGCAAGATGAAAATGGCCTTGTGGTGAGGAATAAGGCATGACTTGTAGCTCAAGGCTACACATAGGTTGAAGGAATTGATTTTGATGAAACTTTTGCACCTGTTGCTAGACTTGAGGCTATTCGCATATTACTTGCTTATGCTAACCATCATAATATTATCTTACAACAAATGGATGTGAAAAGTGCATTCCTCAATGGTAAGCTTGAGGAAGAAGTATATGTTGCTCAACCCCCAGGTTTTGAAGATCCAAAGAATCCTGACAAAGTCTTCAAACTCAACAAGGCCCTGTATGGCCTCAAACAAGCCCCTCGGGCGTGGTATGATACTTTGAAGGAATTCTTCATGAAGAATGGCTTCACACCCGGTTCACTTGACTTTACTCTCTTTACTAAATCTTATGATGGTGAACTGTTTGTGTGCCAAATATACGTTGATGATATTATCTTTGGCTGTACTGACCAACGTTATAGTGATGGACTTGCCTATATGATGAGTGAAGAATATCAAATTTCTATGATGGGAGAGTTGAAATTCTTTTTAGGTCTTCAAATTCGTCAACAGCACAATGGCATATTCATATCTCAGGAGAAATACCTCAAGGAAGTTCTAAGGAAATTCGGCATGCAAGACTGCAAAGGCGTCAAAATTCCTATGCCCACAAATGGCCATCTATGCACTGATAAAAATGGTATTGACTTCGATCACAAGGTATACCGCTCCATGATTGGTTCATTATTGTACTTATGTGCATCTAGGACAGATATAATGCTTAGTGTTTGCATGTGTGCCCGATTTCAAGCTGCACCGAAGGAATCACACCATAAGGCTGTGAAGCATATTCTTTGATATCTAGCTCACACACCAACACTAGAATTATGGTACCCCAAGGGCTCTACTTTTGATCTCATTGGATATTCTGACTCTGACTATGCTGGTGATCGTGTGGACCGCAAGTCAACATCTGGTACTTGTCATTTCCTCGGACGATCTTTGGTCTGTTGGTCCTCGAAGAAACAGAACTGCGTATCACTATCTACTGCAGAGGCTGAGTACATTGCTGCTGGTTCTTGCTGTGCTCAACTGCTATGGATGAAGCAAACCCTCAAGGACTATGGCATCAACGTGAAGAATGTGCCTCTCCTCTGTGACAATGAGAGTGCCATCAAGATTGCTCACAACCCAGTTCAGCACTCGAAGACAAAGCACATATAGATTCATCATCATTTTCTTCATGATCATGTGTTGAAGGGCGACATCTCCATCGAGCATGTGAAGACTGAAGAACAGCTAGCCGATATCTTCACAAAGCCCTTGGATGAGAAGAGATTTAGCAAGTTGCGGTGTGAGCTAAATATCCTAGAATCTTCAAATGTTCTTTGAAAAAGGACACACATCCTGACACTTATGCAAAATTGATGACTTAGATGTGCAACACATGAAGAAACGTTTTTCTTCAATCAATGAAGAATAACACTCTAAGTGTGAAGAAATTAATTAAGAATTTGATTCTCAGAACCCTACGACAATTGTACGCGGTGTCTGAAATCATCATTCTTATACGGTGGGTCACGCCACCACCAAAGTTGAAAATCTTCATTTTTGAAATTCCTCAGTTTTTGAAATTCTTCAGTTTTTCAAATTCTTCAACTTTGCAAAATCTTCAAAGTTTCCGTCGTTTTTCTTCATTGATGTTATCTATATATATATGAGTTTAAGTCCTATACAGCAATCACTTATGGCTAATTCTTCAAGTTGCATTTTCTGCTAAGTGAATGTGATCGGACCCTTCCCCCTCTATGCTATACTCAACCCAATCTATTCACAAAATCTTCATGTGCGTTCTATTTGAAACTCGTTCAAAATCATCACTGTGTCCTTCACAGCTGAAGAATTTGTGAATGAACTTTAAAATTAATCTTATCCAAATTTTTCGGTTTTACCGCTCAAACCATTCCTGATTCCACGATAGACTTATCTATTCACCCACGATCTAACACGATCTCCACTTCTCAGTACGTGGGTGACACATGTCAAGCGAAGGAGAAGGGTCAGGGGCAGGTTCGTCCTAAATCTTCGGGCGAACAGTTTTTTCACTACGACTATAAATACCCCCTCATCCCTTCCTCACTTCCTTTACTCCGCTCGACCGCTCTCTCTCTCTCTCTCTCTCGCTCGAGCTGAGCTACTCCATCGTCGCTGGTGAGGAAGAGCTTCACTGCCTCGACCTCGTCGCCGTCGTACTCGCGCCGACCGCGAAAATCTTCACTCCGCCGCCGCCGTAGCTGTCTTCCTCCGCCAAGTTAGGGCGTGGAAGATCTACACTGACGAGCTTCATTGTTCTACTTCTCAGTTCGTCATGTTCTTCATCCAGGTAATTAAAAGTTACTTTTACTACCCCTTTTGATTCGAAATTTTGCATCAAAATCTTCAAAGGTGTTTTATTCTTCAAATCCTCACACACAAGACACCTCACTAGTCATCTGTTCTTGATTCGTTTCTCTAAGCATCGTTTTTCTTCAAGATTCCTCAATTGTGTGGATCCTCGATCTATACAACTCTGGAACCTAAGACAAAGAACGCTTAGTGAAATTCTTCAAGGCTCATCTGGTCAAATTCCTCAAACTTGTTCCTTTTGAAAAATCTTCTGAGAACGCATATGACCTCTCCAAATTCCTCGCAACTATACTCTGTTCACAGGTACTCATGTCCGCTGCTGAATCACTAGGTTCTCATCAACTTAACTCATTTGCAGCGTTCCTCGAAGAAAAGTTGCATACTTCTTCAGAAAATTCGATTGTTCAAATTCCTCATCTGAAGAATATGGCTGATGGTAAGAGGCCGCAGAAAGGAGGAAAGAAGCCTGAGGTCATGACTGCTTTTGAAATACCTGAGGCAATTTATGTTGATTATTGCACACCTGATGAGGCTAAGTACGGAAAAGAAAATAAAAATCAGCACAAGGTGCGCATACAGAAAATTGAACAGAGATGGGCAAGAGAATGGAGGGAGTATAGATATGTGACTCCAAAGTATATGAAGAAATTCACACTTAATCCTCCATGCCCAAGAGCTCCATTGGCACCTGGCCAAGTGGCTGACCCCACCAGCATCAAGCGTGGTGAGGACTTTCCTGAAGAATGGGCCAAACGCCAAGCTAAGTTGGCAAGACAAGCCAAAGAAGCAGTGAGGAAATTCAATAAAGACTCTGCTGCTGCTACTGCCACTGAGGCCTCTGTCAAGCCAAGAAAATCAATGGCAAAGAAGCCTGCTCACAAGCCAAGTGCTTCACCAACTATGCCCTCACGGCCAAGTTCCTCAGCAATGACCTCACGGCCAGAATCTTCAAAGCCCTCACGGCCAGATTCTTCAAAGCCCTCACGGCCAGATTCTTCAAAGCCCTCACGGCCAGCTCCAACTACTGCTCCTCCTCCAAAGCCCTCTGCTGCTTCGGCAAAGTCCTCAACCCCTGTACATCTGGCCACGTGCCAAAGGACAACAGGCATCTCTATTGCCTCTGGTGCCTCAGCAAGTTCCTCAGCTGCACCAAAATCTTCATCAGGCCCCACTCTGTTGAAGACTAAGGCAACGGCTGGTCGAGGTCCTCGGCCAAGTCCGAAGAAAAAACAGGTTGCCTTCCACGTGCCATCTGATGATGAAGCTGATGATGATGAACTTGCAGAAATCATCAGAGACCGACAAGAAAGGGCCGCTAGAGCCAAAGGCACAAATGTGCCACTGCTTTTGGATCCAAGGGCAATCCTTGATTACATTGATCTCTGGCACAAGGATCCAAATACTCCTATGCCTGATTTCAAGTTGACTCCTGGTCAAAGTCACATGCTGACCCATTTCATCACTGAAGAGAAATGGAAATTTGAGAAGGCCAGGAAGATCAAGAAGACTCAGTTCAGAAAAGAGAAGTTCCTGAATAATAACGTTGTCAATATGACACCTGATGAACTCCTCAAGATCCAAGCTGAAATCAAAACCCTCAGCAACGACTTCAATGCTTACTATGCTGATTGGCAAGGAGCCAAAGTCAGGTTTGTGAAACTGACTGAGAAATTCACAAATGTTGTAGCCCCATCGCGACAAGAAATTCCTCAAGCTGAAGCGTCTGCTCAGCCAACTGAAGAACATGCCAGCACCGCTGATGACATTCAGGCTGCTGAAGAAAATGCTAGTTCCAGGGCTGATGACTCCATTCCAGTCGCTGAAGAAATTGCCAGGGCATCCACTAGTGGTGCGCCTGATGAAACTGAAGATGTCAGGGAAACTGCATCAGTTGCGCCTGAGGAAATTCAACCAGATTCCTCAGCTCCTCCTACGCCTACACCAACTCCAATTCTTCCATGTGCATTCGATGTGAAGAAGACCAAGGCTGTAGAGCGAGCTGCAGTGAAGAAAAGGAAAGCATCCAGTGCTTCAGAATCTTCAGCTCCAAAGAAGATGAAGCCTCTGACAAGCTCTATTGAAAATCCAATTGATGATGTTCCAATTTCCACCATGTCATCAAAGGACCTTGTTCCTTTTGGTGAGGAATATGTGATCCCAAGCGGATCCAATGAAGAACCTCAATCTGCTACTTCGTCAGAGCAGGTTGATGAAGAAATTGAAGTGGATACAATCCCTTCAACGCCTGTTGCCTCCTTGCCAATGCCTTAGTTCACAGCTGAAGAGGCTGGCGTTAAAGAAATTGAAGATGAAGACGTGGACATTGGCTGCACAACGCCCGTGATGAATGATGACTTTTGGGAAAGTCAGCACCCCAATACTCCACTCTTCACCCCACTTCAACAAATACCTCAGTCCCCTGCACCAACTGTTCAAATGGGCTCTGAAGAAACTCATCCCACCTCGTCTATGAAAGAAGACATTCCAGCTGCTAGTGCTGAAGAAGCTGCTGTTGTTGAACCCTTGAACACGCAGCCTGCTACTGCAGAGGAACCATAAATTCCTCAGCCTGAAGAACCTGAGATTGCGATTCCAGAGGTTGTGATGCAACTCACTGACACTACAGTGCCCAAGCCAACAGATCCATTCTCAAAGAAGCAAAAGTTCAAGGCTGAAGATTTCTTCAGCGAGCATGTGTTCTTCACTGACTATAACCCCTATGACTCTGCTCGCATTAGGAAGAGGCGTTTCTGGACTGCCAGTCAAGCAAATTTCTATTCCTCAGTACTATTCAACAAAGACAAAGTCTTCGATCATGAACACATTCCTCATGTAGACATGGAGTCTCTGCCGTGCTTTGAGCCAGTCCTCAGTGTTCTTCACGATGCTGGATTGCTAAATTTCTACACTGACATCTGTGACTGGAATGAAGAACTCATTCTTCAATTCTATGCAACACTGCACATCACAGGAAACTCTGAAGATGTGAATTCATGGGTGTTGGACTGGATGTCTTAAAATACTCACTACAAGGCACCATCAACTGAATTGCTTCGTGCCATCCCACTCAGTCCTCCCCTTGACGGTGGTCGTTGTGTCTACAGTGAACCTGAACTTTCAAATCATTTCATGCAAGTGCTGATGAAGCCTTTGAAGCGAGGGCAGGCACCTCGAACCAAATTCCTCGTCATGGAATTACTATATGTGCCTTGGACTGTCTATCGCATTCTGACGAAGACAATGAGTCCTATCAAAGGCCATCACTCAAATGATGAAGAGGTCGTTGGCATCATGAAGAACATGCTTTTCAATATCATTCATGGCGTTCCCGTCAACTTCCATGATTTCTTCATGAGGACTCTGGCGAATATTGCTATGTCACCATTTGAGCTGAAGCCTTATGCACCATGGATTATGAGATTCATCAGGACAAGGGCTTCACTAAATTACAAAGCTGACACTTTGAACCATGGCAGCTACTTGCCCCCCGATTGAAGTCCTCAAACGGTCATATTCCTCAGCTGATGACAAAGGCAAGGCAACTGCTGTGATAGATGAAGGCATTCGTCCATTGGATGGTCAATTTCGCAAGGTTGCATCCTACTCCACCAATGATGACTCTGCCACACATGACTCTGCCGCCAAGCAAAATCCTCAAGCCACAGCTCCCAGGGTGATGACTGATCGTGAGTTACTCCTCAGTCTTTATCAGAAGGTTGATCGCAATCATAAATGGGTCAAGCATCAGTTTGGTTCAATTCTTCACAACATGACCTCAACACACAATGCAGTGAACAAAAACCAATACTACCTCCATGAAACCTTCAACCGTACCTGGGTTGTTCTATCTCATGTCTACAGCGCTGCAGATCTGAAGAATGTGGGTCACCAGGAAGAATTTGATTGGTCTGCACCTCCACCGAAGAAATTCAAGAAGGTCAAAGTTCCTTCCATGGTGGCCAGCTCCTATTCTTCATCACGCGAGACTGGTGAAAATGAAGACTTGGACGACACTGCGGCAGGCCCTACTACAACAACCGACCCCAACAACACTGGTGCTCCTCCATCAACTTGATATTCTTCTGGGGCGTTAGTCCTCAGTTTCGATCCTTTTGGTCATTCGATGACAAAGGGGGAGAAATTTGAGTTAGTCTTCAAGCGGGTCTATTATATGGGCGTTTTTCGTTTTTTTTTTGCTAAGTTACAACTCTCGTTCTTCTGAAACTTTATTGGATCGAGTTGTAATCTTAAACCCGATGGTGCCGTGATACTTTTGATGCACTGTGCTTTGATACTCTCAATATGTTATTCTTCATGCTTGTTCCTCATTAATATTATTGCATGCATGCTGAATTTCATCAGGCACCATATTTCATCATGCATTTCAAATTCTTCATATCATATGTCAAATGCATGCATGAATTACAAGATATAGAGTGAGATCTCCCTGATTCAACTCTTCAAGTGTGCATTGCTTCAAAAGCAAATTCCTCACTATGCACATCTTCAGGGGGAGTTCTTCTATATCTTGTAATCAAATTCCTCAATATCAGTACTTACACTCACATGTTTATCCCCATTGAAAACTTAACTTATATTGTCATCAATCACCAAAAAGGGGGAGATTGTAAGTGCATTTAGTGCCCCTTAGTGATTTTGGTGTATTGAAGACTTATAGGTTAAGGGACTAATGCGTTTGTGAGTGTACACAGGAATATAAGTCTATGAGGAGTTTGATATTTACAGGGAAAGTCGACCCCTAAAAATGAATATCTTCGACTGAAGATTTTGGTATTTCTAAAGACTTTCATGAAGACTTTGAAAGTGAAGAAATTGGTGTTACCGTGAAGACTTGATATTCATGCGAGGAATATGAAGCTTGAAGACTTCGTTTTCATAGTTTTGTTTTTCTCTTTCTTGAGTCATAGGAAACACCGTACTATTAAAGGGGGTCGAGGAAATACTAAGGAAAAATTTCCAAGTGATGCTAAACTCAAAATCCTACACCTACCAAACCCTTCGAGTGAAGCCTTTGGAAATCTCATACAGTTCAGTCAATTTCTTCAGTGACAGAGACGAAGCTCTTCTGGTCGCTGAGGAATTTGTTCTGACTGAGGAGTTAGGAATTCGCCAGTGCGGATTGCCTACACAGTGAGGAACATGATAGCCCTGAGGAATTTGATAGTAAATTTTCCGACCGTTGCTATGCTACGCGCCAGCTGTCCCAAAATATCTTATCCACCTAACGGTCATATGAGACAAGGGCATTTATGTCTTATCATGTCGGGCTGCTCCCTAGGCTATAAATAGCCGCCCCCTACAACCACTAGTTGGTTGGCTGCTCCGAGAGAAACTGACACTTGTCATTTTAGAGCAACCCATCCTTCGAGGACTTTGAGCAAAAATCATCAAGTGAGGAAAAACCCCAAAACCAAACACCTACAAACCCAAAGTGATTGAGCATCACTTAAGAGATTGATCCTGCGTGGATCCGATGCTTGTTACCTTTCAAGACTGTGCTTCTTCCAGACGGTTAGGCGTCATGGTCTAGAGCATCCAAGAGGAATTGTGGATCGCCGAGTGACCGAGTCTGTGAAGGTTTGGAAGTCACCTGAAGAATTACCACGAGTGACTGGACGAGGTCTGTGTGACCTTAGTTCAAGGAGAATACGGTGAGGACTTGGTGTCCTGAGCTGCGTGCTCAGCGACTCGGTGTCCGGGACTGTGTGTCCTCGAGTTTAAATACTCAGCCGCTCCAACCAGACGTACAACTGAGACAGCAGTTGGAACTGGTCTACCAAATCATTGTCTTCACCAACCTTACTGGTTCTATTTCCTAAACTCTTTCATTTCCTCATTACTGTGTTGAGTGTTTGTTCATATCTGTGTTTGAAGACTTTGACTGAAGACTTTCTCAATTTCCTCAGTTCAATTTCTTCAGTCTGTTTGTCTTCATCTTGTGTTATCCTATGTTTACGCTTTCTGTACTCTGTGCTTGTCTTCATTTCATCATGATGACTAAGTCTGTATCCTGTTATGCTTACTTCTGAGTACTTATTCTGCTGCTAGTAGTTCTTCGCTAAGGAATTTCCTCACCGGCAAATTCCTCAGTGAAGAATTCGTAAAAATCGCCTATTCCCCCCCCCCCCCCCTCTAGTCGATATAACGCACTTTCACTTATGTATTACTATGGGATCGATTTTCATGATCTATCCCCCAATTCCTTCCTCAACATCTCGACATTCATCGACGTGTGCGAGGCCTTCCTCCGCATCTCTCCACACTTCGGATTATGGCTGAAGATTTTCAATGTGAAGCCCAAGGTGGTGAATGGTGAGCACGCCGAGTGCGGAGGAGCCTTGGTGAGCAAGACTCCCAACGTCACATGGCCATAAGGTACCTTCAATGATTCCGTCAAAGGGTGGCAACAATAGTGGTTCTATGTCACTGAGCCACGCGGCACAAAATGGGCCGCGGCTCCTGAATTCCGATCCGGAGCTCCATTGCGGCTTACGTCCTGGCCCAGAAAGGGCCTGAACTGGTCTCCGCCAGACGAGCTGGCGGTGCTCCAGGCGCGTATCAAGGGTATGGAAGACAAGAACATCAAACTTGTCGACGTAGTCCAGGTGATGTTAGTTCGCCAGACTCTCGCTTGTCAACGCAGGGCTTGCAATTTATGGGAATTCGATCCGGTCAAGCACCAGACCCTACTAGGGTTCTTCGACTCAACGCACGAAGACATCTGGAAGGTGCTCTTTAAGTCAGGAAAATCATGGCCGGACTCAACCGATGACCGCGGGTACAAATTGTCCCATCCAGCGAGTTTGGTAAGTCTTCACATGTTGGCAAGTCGTATGCTTTATCTGCGTACTCCGAGGGAAACGCCTTTCCAACAATTCTCCTAGGGCTGGACGAAAAAGGCAGAGCCGATCTACTGCTCGGCCTCGCTGCCAGAAGAACAAGCCAGCCCGCTTCTGACGAAGATGCTGGTCCCGGTGCCTTACAAGGCGCCGAAGAAGAAGGCCAAGAAAGAGGCCAAAGAGACCAGGGGCGGCCTTCATTGCCAGGGTACTTCGGATAGAGTGTCTGAAGACTCCGAAGCCCGCTCCTTCAAAGAGAACGAGGGAGAGGAGGAAAGACGATCCCTCCCAGCGAGGGGGAGAAAGAAAAGGACGGCCTCCACACGCTTGGAGGCCGAATAGCCTAAGAAGGGGAAAACCCCTTTCCGGATGATTCCACCACCGCCACCGACAGCAGCCCAGAGTGGGATCCCAGGGTCCAGCCCCTGGTTAAATCGTGAGTATATAAAACCCGGAGACGTTTGTATATCCAGACTCACTATCATATAGCGTTAACGCATTGAGTCACGCCTTTTTTTGCAGTCCGGCCGGGTCCCACACCGAGCAATCCTCATCGAAGGATTCACTAGGCTCGGAAGTTATGGACAGCGGGACTCCCCTGACGGCCTCCTCCCCAAAACACGTGGACGACACCCAGGTATCGTCCCAAAGGGGCTGGGGGGACCGTTAAGGCGGCACCAGAGGGTCAAACCTCGGCGGCCGGACACACGAGGGAAAAGGCCCCCATGGACACCGATGGCGGGGGCTATCTTGAATTCGGCCCCCAGCCGGACAAAGTTCTGGAGACCAACATGGCTCTGGAATTAGGCAGGCAACCTCCCTCGACAGAAGGGGTGCGCCTATTCCTCCGGCGACCTCTGCCCAACCAGAGGTGCCGGATACCTTATCAGCAGCACTGAAGAACGGTTCCATCATTGAAGAGCATTGTGCCCTTATGGGTGCGGTGATTGAGAAGATTCAGTCTGCCGAAAGCGGGATGATTGAGGCCTGCATCAGCCTTATAACGGGCTTTGAGGTAAGTGCTGAGGTTTTAAAGAGTGTCATAGTATAGATAGTAGCCCCTGATACACAGTTCGGTGTTCGGAAGGAAAAGCCGGACAGAGGATCAAATATATGTTCGCAGGAGACTTCCATGTAGTACTTCTCCCCTTTTTTTCTAAGCAGGTGTCTTTAGTGACTGCCACCTCTTATACTGCGGAAGTCTTCGGACTGAAGCAGAGTCTAGAGCGGGCCGAAAAAGAGCTCGGCCAAGTGAAAGACGCAGTTGAAGTATAACCAAGGTATGCAAAAAAAACTTGTTTGCATTCAATATGACGAACAAATTTCATGATGTGCCCTAGGAGCGATGGCCGAAGTCGAGGCTCTTAAGAAGGCAGTGGCCGAGGCCAAGAAGAAGGCGGCCAAAGAGCAGGCCCTTCATGAAAAGAACGAGGCCAGGGTTATTGAAGTTCAGCAAGAGCTCCAAGAGGCCGTGAGGAAGTGCAAGACCTTGGAGCAGAGTTTAACGGAGAAAGAATCCGAACTCACCAAGGCTCGTCAAGCCGCACATGATGCCCGGGGCGAAGCCCAAGGCACCCTCCAGGAAATCCAGGAGGCCAGAAAGATCGCGGCGGGTAAGGCTTTTTCTATGCAAAGCAAATATTTGAAGGAAGAAATTCGTGTTACTAATCCGAATTAGGATTTCTCCAGGGGTGTTCACGGAACTGCCGCGCAGTATATCTGATGCCGCACAATTCTACCAAGCCGAAGAAGGGAGCTCTATGGAGAAGCTGTTCTGGTCGCAATATATGGCGCCAGAGCATCCAGTGCCCTTTGTCGATCAACTGAAACAGCTGATCGAGCAGCATAGGGCGGCCGAGCTAGCCATGAAGGATTTGATCATCTGGCTATGGCCCGCCGAGGCGATTCCCAACAGCTACTCCGGGCTCGTGAAGCGGCTTGTAAGTGCCAGCCCTCGGCTTGACGCCATCAAGCGGTCGGTCTGTATGGAAGGTGCGTGAATGGCCTTCGCCCGTGCCAAGGTGCACTGGGCGAAGATGGATGTCGTAAAGCTGATGACTGAAGGACCGCCTGCGGGGAAGGAGCACCACAAGCCCGAGTTATATTATGACAGTGTCCTGAAAGGAGCCCGCCTTGCAGCGGAGCAATGTGCCAAGGATATTATATTCCCATGAATACATTCATGTTATCCTTTGTAATATTGAACAAGGTCGTTTATGTAATATAATGCCTGTTATTAGGAAAATTTTACCTCTTGTGCAGCCATTTTATATATTAATCCTGAGAGTTGGCCAGTCATCGGCTTCTACCCCCACGTAGGAAGTACGGGGGTGTTTGGGATAAACCTGAACACTCTTTACCCCAATTTTGGGTCCTTGAAGGAGGTTTTCAGCGCAACGAACTAGGCAATCAGACTATAAGGCTTTATCACCCTCACTTAGCCATAGGAGTTTGAAAAAAGAAAGGTAGGCGCAACCCCTGGTGTTCGGAAGACCGCACTAGGGGCTCTATAAGCACCTGATCAGAAAAAATAAAAAAACCGACCCGTCGCACGCTGCATTAGTTATCGCATAATGCGGAAGAAATCATTAAAGATTTTGTAACCTCTCGAATAGCTGACCATCTCTCACCGCATCATGACAGTCAGTTTTCGGCTTTCTCTACTGAGGTGCTCGTCCAGAAGAACCGGGACACAATCGTTGTAGTTCTCCCTTTACTACCCTAGCCGATATAGCGGAACGTAGGGTAGCAAGCACAGGAGCCGGGCAACCCAACTATTGACCCAAGACATGATTCGGAGCCGATGCATATAATGCTATAGGTTCGGGGTGCCAAACGACCGTGAGGGTGTTCTGACTTTGTTGTCGTATTATGGGTACAATGAAGCCCCTTGGCATATTAAGGTGTATCGTAGTGTATAGCTGCTACTTGACAAAAAATATCAATAAGAAAGAACAGCAAGTAAGCGTCATATAAAGCCGCATGTTTTAATTAAATAATACGTTGAGGCGTACGAATACAAGTAGTGCAATAAAAAGAAATATGACTTCAGAACCTGCTGGGACCAGGGGGGCTGTTGTGCGGATCCGGAGAATAATCGGATGATCATCAAGGGGAATATCTAAGGATTCCCTTGCATGTTTGAGTTGTTTCCCTCCTTGGTATGTCCGTCCCTTCATAGGTCCGGTCGCCAGGTCGCCAGTGATGGCCTAGACAAAAGTGGACCTGAAAAGAAAATGGAAAAAATGTTTGTGTGTCACGGAGCGGTTAAGTCGCATTGTAGGGCATAACCTAGCTTTGCCTCCGCCTATCGTCGAAGTGGTTAATTGAGCTCTTGACCAGCTTGGCTATCCTGCCGCGGAGTAGTTCGGACTCTTTTGACGGTGTCCGGGAGCCTGGCTGTCGAATGAAGGTTTGATTGAAAGAGGTCACTCTGCGCTTTTACTGCTAAGGCGGCGGTGTGCTCTTCGATACGGGGGGAGCGTTCAACTTTGCCATTAACTATTATGATGCCGTTTGGACCGGGCATCTTGAGCTTAAGATAAGTGTAGTGTGGTACCGCATTGAATCGAGCGAACGCGGTTCGTCCGAGCAGTGCGTGATAGCTGCTGCGAAAAGGGACGATATCAAAGATTAACTCTTCGTTGCGGAAATTATCTGGGGGTCCGAAGACTACTTCCAGAGTGATGGAGCCTGTACAGCGGGCCTCAACACCTGGTATGACACCTTTAAAGGTGGTTTTAGTGGGTTTGATCTTTGAAGGATCGATACCCATCTTGCGCATTGTATCCTGATAAAGCAGGTTCAGGATGCTGCCTCCATCCATAAGGACTGGCATGAGGTGGAATTTGTCAATTATTGGGTCAAGGACCAGTGCGGCTGAACCGCCCTGACGGATATTGGTTGGACGATCCTTGCAGTCGAAGGTGATCGAGGACGACCATGGGTTGTATTTTGGGGCAACTAGCTCCATTGTGTAGACGTTCCTAAGTGCGCTCCTCCGCTCCCGTTTGGGAATATGGGTGGCATGTATCACATTCACCATTTTAATTTGCGGGGGAAACTTCTTTTGCCCTCCTATGTTCGGTGGCCGGGGCTCCTCGTCATCGTCATCGCTTTGTGACCCCTTCTCCTTGCTTTCGGCACTTGACTTGCCGGCCTGTTTGAAGACCCAGCATTCTCTGTTAGTATGATTGGCTGGTGTTCCTGGGGTGCCGTGAATTTGACATGGACGGTCGAGTATGCGGTCCAGACTGGACGTGCCCGGACTGTTTATTTTGAATTTTTTTCTTCCTTTGACCGGTCTTAGAGCCGCTAAATCCGGCATTGACGGTCGTGTCTTCGGTGTTGTCGCCATTATTTTGACGCTTGTGTTTGCTGCGTCGGGGCTTGCCGTTGTCATCTCTGGATGTAGAAGCTCCAGGCTTGCTTCAGGTGTTGTTGCTACGAGCTAGCCAGCTGTCCTCGCCCACACAGAAGCGGGTTGATACGTCTCCAACGTATCTATAATTTTTGATTGCTCCATGCTACTTTATCTACTGTTTTGGACTATATTGGGCTTTATTTTCCATTTTTTATATTATTTTTGGGACTAACCTATTAACAGGAGGCCCAGCCCAGAATTGATGTTTTTTGCCTATTTCAGTGTTTCGAAGAAACGGAATATCAAACGGATTCCAAACGGAATGAAACCTTCGGGAACGTGATTTTCTCACCGAACGTGATCCAGGAGACTTGGACCCTGCTCCAAGGAACAACCGAGAAGGTCACGAGGGTGGGGGGCACCCCCCCTAGGGCGCGCCCCCTACCTCGTGGGCCCCCTATTGCTCCACCGACATACTCCTTCCTCCTATATATACCTACATACCCCCGACAGATCAAATACGGAGCCAAAAACCTAATTCCACCGCCACAACTTTCTGTATCCACGAGATCCCATCTTGGGTCCTGTTCCGGAGCTCCGCCAGAGGGGGCATCTACCACGGAGGGCTTCTACATCAACACCATAGCCCCTCCGATGAAGTGCGAGTAGTTTACTTCAGACCTTCGGGTCCATAGCTAGTAGCTAGATGGCTTCTTCTCTCTTTTTGGATCTCAATACAATGTTCTCCCCCTGTCTTGTGGAGATCTATTCGATGTAATCTTCTTTTTGCGGTGTGTTTGTTGAGAACGATGAATTGTGGGTTTATGATCCAGATTATCTATGAATAATATTTGAATCTTCTTTGAATTCTTTTATGTGTGATTGAGTTATCTTTGCAAGTCTCTTCCAATTATCCGTTTGGTTTGGCCAACTAGATTGGTAGTTCTTGCAATGGGAGAAGTGTTTATCTTTGGGTTCAATCTTGCGGTGTCCTTTCCCAGTGACAGCAGGGGCAGCAAGGCACGTATTGTATTGTTGCCATCGAGGATAACAAGATGGGGTTTTCATCATATTGCATGAAGTTATCCCTCTACATCATGTCATCTTGCTTAAGGCGTTACTCTGTTTTTAACTTAATACTCTAGATGCATGTTGGATAGTGGTCGATGAGTGGAGTAATAGTAAAAGTCAAAGTAAAAACAAAGCAAATAATAAGGTGATGGAGATTGATATGATGAAAATAGACCCGGGGCCATAGGTTTCACTAGTGGCTTCTCTCAAGAGCATAAGTATTCTACAGTGGGTGAACAAATTACTATTGAGCAATTGACAGAATTGAGCATAGTTATGAGTATATCTAGGTATGATCATGTATATAGGCATCACGTCCAAAACAAGTAGATCGAAACGATTCTGCATCGACCACTATCCAACATGCATCTAGAGTATTAAGTTAAAAACAGAGTAACGCATTAAGCAAGATGACATGATGTAGAGGGATAAACTCATGCAATATGATATAAACCCCATCTTTTTATCCTCGATGGCAACAATACAATACGTGCCTTGCAACCCTTTCTGTCACTGGGTAAGGACACCGCAAGATTGAACCCAAAGCTAAGCACTTCTCCCATGGCAAGAAAGATCAATCTAGTAGGCCAAACCAAACTGATAATTCGAAGAGACTTGCAAAGATAAATCAATCATACATAAAAGAATTCAGGGAAGATTCAAATATTATTCATAGATAAACTTAATCATAAACCCACAATTCATCGGATCTCGACAAACACACCGCAAAAAGAGATTACATCGAATAGATCTCCACAAGAGATGGGGAGAACATTGTATTGAGATCCAAAAAGAGAGAAGAAGCCATCTAGCTAATAACTATGGACCTGTAGGTCTATGGTAAACTACTCACAACTCATCGGAGGGGCAAGGATGTTGATGTAGAGGCCCTCCGTGGTCGATTCCCCCTCCGGCAGAACACCGGCGAAGGCTCCAAGATGGGATCTCGCGGATACAAAAGGTTACGACGGTGCAAATTGTGTTTCGGGTGCTCCCTGGATGTTTTCGGGGTACATAGGCTTATATATGAGGAAGAAGTACGTCGGTGGCCGCCCCAGGGGCCCACGAGACAGGGGGCTCGCCCTACAGGGGGGGCTCCTATCTTGTGGCCGCCTCGGCTGCTTCTTGGCTTGCACTCTAAATCCCCTAGATCAGGTTCGTTCCAAAAATCACGCTCCCAAAGGTTTCATTCCGTTTGGACTCCGTTTGATTCCTTTTCTTCGAAATACTGAAATAGGCAAAAAAACAGCAATACGGGCTGGGCCTCCGGTTAGTAGGTTAGTCCCAAAAAATGATATAAATGTGTAAAATAAATCCCATAAACATCCAAAAGGGGTAATATAATAGAATGGAACAATCAAAAATTATAGATACGTTGGAGACGTATCAGTCGGTAGTGTAGTTCAGGCTTCCAAACCTGACCTGATGGCCAGGGGTGTAGCTGTCAATCTGCTCCAGATGGCCAAGCGAGTTGGCCCACAGTGCGAAGCCACCGAATACGAAAATCTGTCCGGGGAGGAAAATCTCACCCTGGGCCGTGTCATTGCAGGTGATTGAAGGAGCCATCAAGCGTTATGGTGACGACATAATGGAACTCTCAATGAAAGCACCAATGTCAGTGTCAAAACCGGCGGATCTCAGGTTGGGGGTCCCGAACTGTGCGTCTAAGGCTAATGGTAACAGGAGGCGGGGGACACGATGATCACCCAGGTTCGGGCCCTCTCTATGGAGGTAATACCCTACTTCCTGCTTGATTGATCTTGATGATATGAGTATTACAAGAGTTGATCTACCACCAGATCGTAGAGGCTAAACCCTAGAAGCTAGCCTATGATTATGATTGTTGTTCCTGTCCTACGGACTAAACCATCCGGTTTATATAGACACCGGAGGGGGCTAGGGTTACACAGAGTTGGTTATAGAGAAGGGAATCTACATATCTGAATTGCCAAGCTTGCCTTCCATGCAAAGGAGAGTCCCACCCGGACATGGGACGAAGTCTTCAATCTTGTATCTTCATAGTCCAACAGTCTGGCATAAGCATATAGTTCGGCTGTCCGAGGACCCCCTAATCCTGGACTCCCTCACTTAGCTTTGGGTTCAATCTTGCGGCGTCCTTTCCCAGTGACAGTAGGGGCAGCAAGGCACGTATTTTATTGTTGCCATCGAGGATAAAAAGATGGGGTCTATATCATATTGTTTGAATTTATCCCTCTACATCATGTCATCTTGCTTAATGTGTTACTCCATTCTTATGAACTTAATACTCTAGATGCATGCTGGATAGCGGTCGATGTGTGGAGTAATAGTAGCAGATGCTGACAAGAGTCAGTATACTTGACACGGACGTGATGCCTATGTTCATGATCATTGCCTTAGATGTCATCATAATTATGCGCTTTTCTATCAATTGCTCGGCGTTAATTTGTTCACCCATCGTAATACATGCTATCTCGAGATAAGCCACTAGTGAAACCTATGACCCCGGGTCTCTTTTCCATTATATTGCATCTCTTTTCCATATTGTTGAATCTCGTCTACTGTTTTGCAATCTTTACTTTCCAATCTATACAACAAAAATACCTAAAATATTTACTTTATTATCTCTATCAATTTTCACTTTTGCGAGTGAGCGTGAAGGGATTGACAACCCCTTTAGGCTTTGTTCGGTTACACCCTGCCCTAAAAAGGATTGGAGGGGATTTGGGGGGGATTTGACTTGTAGAGGATTTAATCCACCTCAATCCCTGTCAAAACCCCTCCACAACCCTGTCAATCGAACATGGCCTTATCGCGTTGGTTGCAAGTTCTTGATTGTTTGTGCAGGCATTCGATGACTTGTGCGTCATCTCCTACTGGATTGATACCTTGGTTCTCAAAACTGAGGGAAATACTTACGCTACTTTGCTGCATCACCCTTTCCTCTTCAAGGGAAAACCAATGCAAGCTCAAGAGGTAGCAGTTTAATGAGGAAAGGCGAAAGGCAATTGGTGAAGAGGTGGCCTGGCTCTTGGCAGCAGGGCTCATTATTTAGGTTTTTCATCCTGAGTGGTTGGCTAACCCGGTGCTAGTACTCAAGAAGAATGGCACTTCGCATATGTGTGTGGATTATATAGACCTTAACAAGGCCTGTCCGGCTGATCCTTTTGCTCTCCCACGTATTGATCAGATTATTGATGCTACAGCGGGTTGTGAGCGTTTGAGTTTTTTGGATGCTTACTTTGGTTATCATCAGATCAAAATGGCAGTTAAGGACCAGGAGAAGACAACTTTCATCACTCCCTTTGGAGCCTTCTGCTATGTGTCTGTGCCTTTTGGGCTCCAGAGTGCCCAGGTGACTTACCAACGGTGTGTTCAGAATTGCCTACATGGCCAGATTGGGTGCAATGTTCATGCTTATGTGATATTGTTGTGAAATCCAGGAAGAAGGAGACATTGATTGAGGATCTGAAAGTGACCTTTGACAATCTCCGGGTCTATGAGATGATGCTTAACCCGACCAAGTGCATCTTTGTCATGCGAGCACACAAGTTATTAGGTTTCTTGGTGTCTGAGAGAGGCATTGAAGCTAACCTTGAGAAGATCAAGGCTATCACCTCTTTGGCTAAGCGGGCATGTATCAATGACGTCCAGCGTTTGGCGGGTCACATCGTGGCTTTGAGCCGGTTTATAAGTCGCCTGGGAGAGAAGGTTATCCCTTTGTATCGGATGATGAAAAAGCCAGATGACTTTGTCTGGAGCGATGCTGCTAATGAGGCGTTTGAGGCACTTAAGAAGCAACTGGCTGAGTCGCCGATTCTTGCAGCTCCCATTGAGAAGGAGCCCTTGCTGTTATATGTGGCTGCAAATAACAGGGCTGTTAGTGTGGCAGTTGTGCTTGAAAGGAAGGAGTCGGGCAAGGAGTATCCGGTTCAAAGGCCGGTTTCTTATGTTAGTGAGGTACTCATTGAGTCCAAGCAGAGATACCCACATTGGCAGAAGTTGGTTTATGGCGTATTCATGGCTAGTCGCAAGCTGAAACAATATTTACTTGGTCATTCCATCACTGTGGTTAGCTCTGCTTCTTTGGGGGATATTGTTCAGAACAGAGAAGCCACAGGTCGGGTAGCTAAGTGGGCCATTGAGATGGGACCCCATGGTTTGAAGTATGTGCCTCAAACGGCTATAAAATCTCAAGCACTTGTGGACTTCATCAATGATTGGACAGAGTTGCAGATGCCTGAGGATAAGCCGGACAATACATATAGGACTATTCACTTTGATGGATCTAGGCAGTTGGAAGGCTCGGGGGCTGGAGTTATATTGACTTCCCCACAAGGTGATAAATTTTGTTATGTTTTAAGGTTAATGTTCCCTTGTACTAACAATGTAGCTGACTATGAAGCCTTACTCCATGGTCTTCATATGGATAAAGAGATGAATCTAAATTGGGTAAGATTTTTTGGCGACTCAGATTTGGTGGCTCAACAAGTGTCAGGGACTTGGGATTCAAAGGATCCATTGCTGGTCACTTCAAGGGTTATCAAGTGGAGCATGTTGATCGCAGGAAAAATGAAGTTGCTGATGCGTTAAGCCGGTTGGGGTCTCAGTGTAAGCCGGTTCCCCCTAATGTTTTCCTTGATATTTTGCATAACCCATCAGTAAAGTTGCCTATGGAGGATGACTTGGCAGTTCCTGACCCGGAGGCACAATTGGTGGCGGCTCTTCATGTTATCCCTGATTGGAATGTTCCATATTTGCCTTATATGACCCGGGGCAAGTTACCTGAGGATGAAACTTTGGCCAGGCAGATAACCCGGAGGTCTAAGTCAATGACTATTGTCAATGGTGAGCTTCATAGATGCAGTGTTATAGGGGTGTTTCAACGACGCGTTTCTCCTGAGGAGGGCCGTGAAATTTTAAGGGAGGTTCATGAAGGAGATTGCGGTCATCATGCCGGCTCTAAATCTCTCGTTGCTAAGGCCTTTCATCATGGGTTTTATTGGCTGACGGCTCATGCTGACACAGAGGATCTGGTCAGTAAGTGTGATGGTTGTCAGAAATTTTCAAGACGAGCTCATGTGCCGGCTCAAGAGTTGAGAATGATTCCAATTACTTGGCCATTTGTAGTCTGGGGGCTGGATATGGTTGGGCCTTTCAAAATTTCCAATGATAAAAAGGCCCGCCTCTTGGTGGCGGTTGACAAGTTTACAAAGTGGGTTGAGGCTGAGCCGGTCAGCAAATGTGATGCAGCCATGGCGGTTTAATTCATCAAAAAGGTGATCTTTCGTTTTTTATATCCTCATAGTATCATCACTAATAATGGTACTAATTTGTCTAAGGGAGCAATGAAAGAATTTTGTCAACAAGAGCATATTCGGCTTGATGTGTCATCAGTACTCAACCCCAGTCTAATGGCCAAGTTGAACGAGCTAATCAAGAAATCTTGAGAGGTATCAAGCCTCGGCTTACGGTTCCTTTGTAGAGGACACCGGGTTGTTGGGTGGAGGAGTTGCCCTCAGTGCTTTGAAGTATCAATACCACCCCCCAACAGATCTACGGGTTACATGCCTTTCTTTATGGTTTACGAAGCTGAGGCGGTTCTCTCTAGTGACATACGTCACGATTCACCTCGTGTGGCGGCTTATGTTGAAGCTGATAATGAGAAAGCATGTTAGGATGCTATTGACCTGTTAGATGAGGAGTGTGACCTTGCGGCGGCTCGTTCGGTGATTTACCAGCAAGATCTGTGTCATTATCACAACCGCCGGGTTAAAACCAGGACCTTTCAAGAAGGCGATTTGGTGCTCCAGCTCATCTAGGATCAAACTGACATGCACAAGTCATCCCCACCTTGGGAGGGCCCTTTGTGGTCAGCAAATATCTGAACAACGGGTCATACTACCTTATCGATGTTCGAGACCACAAGGACTCACGCACGTCGGAGGAGGAGACCCACCAGCCATGGAATATTTCTCATCTTCGGCCTTATTACACATGAGCCACCGGCTCTTGTGATGTACATATTTTGTCCATGTATATATTATAATGAATATAATAAAGCCGGCATCCCTAATAATTCAGGGCCTCTGTCGTTTCATTTCTGAGAATATGAGTCTTTATTGTCACTTCATACGATCACTTGGGGGCTTCCTGCTCATCGAGCATAGCTATGACTACCCTCTTGATCTGGCTTGTACGCCATGAATAAAACATACTTGGGGGCTTCCTGCTCATTGAGCATAGCTATGAATACCCTACTGATCCGGCTTACATGCTTGGAGTGAAATATTACTTGGGGTCTTTCTGTTCATGAACAGAGCTTTGATGACCCTTGCAATAGGCTTGGACGTCGGGTGTATTCACCGAAAATTCGGTTTATCCTGCCTTTGTAAGTCTACCACTCCACCTAGGTAATCCTGGAATGACTCGTCGTACTCTTGACAGTCAATCTTATAAAGACCCTGAACTTGTCAAAGTTAAAACGGCAATTGGTCATGTGAGGCCCGGCTTACAGGTTTGAATGAAGGTTTAACTCAGTGGTTGTGTGGCCCTTGAAAGCACTTGAGTTTGAGGCTTGGCGGCCTATGAAAGCCTTGTTTTCTGATGTCTATTTGATTTGAACATTTTTTGAGGTTCGTTTTCTTGTGACATGTCAATACATGGTTGAAAAACCAATGAGGGCCATGTTGCCTTATGGTTCATGTATGACTTTATCCGGAGTGTTATTAACCCGGCCTGGTTTTGGACTTTAAGTCGGCAGGGTATAATGATTATATGCTTCGAGCATTGTGCTCAAAATTTTGGGATGTTACCCCTTGCTGCATGCGGTGTTGTAAGCTGGCGGTATGAATACATTGAACGGGGCGTTGTGCTTCTGTCTTTGGGTTGTTATCCTTACTACACGACGTATGATAAGTTGGCAGTATGAACAAATATCACAGGTATGATATTTATTTTGTTATATGAGGTTTTGACAAACCGGCCCTGATGGTGGACTATTTAGTCATCAGTGGTGTTTATATGGGGTACTGTGACCCGCCCTGGGGTAAACTGCCAGGGCACTTGTTATCTGTTTATATGCAGGGAAAAATGACATATCTGATCTGCGTAATTAATAATACCATAAAGCATAAGTGGCAGACCTTCAGATGACGGATCATCAGTGTTATGCAAACAAAATGTGCACGATGGCACGGGAAATCAATATTTAACTAGCCTATTACATGGCTCCATGAGCCCACATGAATAAGTGTTTTTCAAAGCAGTGCCTGATGGTGCAAGTGCAGAATAGTCCAGCGGATCAGTTCTCCTAGTTTTGGCGGCTTGAAGCCTCCGGGTCATCCCGCGCCGGTTCTTCTTCTCCCTCCACCGTCTGGAAATCAGGCGATGACCAGTTGATGCCAGTCAGGGCTTGAAATTCAGCATCATCATCGATAAGCTCAGATGGATCGATTTCCAAGGCAAAGGTGTGCTTACGAATTGGAGGGATAAGGTATGCAATCTTGTAAGCCGGTGTGGGCATTTTCTGGTTCTCTGCAGTGTAAGCTGCCTGATACTTGGACAGATTTGTTTCTTCAGCAAGCAGGCTCGCTAAAGGATGCATCTCCTTCACACAGGCAGCAAAATCTTTCTTGTCAAAAGGAGAACCGTCCTCTTTTAAACTGTGGCAGCCAGTGGCTAGCTCGGCCGGGTCTAATTCTGACTGCCATGCCTTCGCCCGGCTTAAAGCCGTAATGGCACCAGCTCTAGCAGCCGACCGCTTGTTTTCTTTAATTCTGGCTGGCAAGACAGAAAGTTGGCTTAACACAATGTTGAGAAGGGATGGTGTTTGTTTGCTTGGGGAGATGGCTGCTATTGTGCGTTGAGATCCGATGTATAGTTGTTCTACTAATGTATAAACTGCCTTGAGCTTTGTCAACATTTCTTTCCCAAGATAGCTGCTTCTGGGACCTACATGGCGTATTCTGATTGAGCCACTTGGCGGTTTATAACATGGAGAGTGGAAAGTCATTATGATATAAAAAGATCTTACCAAAAATAGCAAAGGTCATTTGATTGATATGATGCTGCAAGCCGGTAAGTTCGGTGTTAACCTTTTCCAATGACGCCTCAGCTTTTTCAACCCTTTGGGTCAGGGCAGCCTTCTCTTCAGCCCAGGTGGCTTTCTCAGTATTAAACTCAGTTTTGAGTTTTTCATTTTCATCCAAGCTAAACTTGAACTTGGAGTTGGCCTTCCGGGTCTCAGCTTCTTGTGTTTCAAGTCGGGCTTTTAAGTCAGTCAGCTGAGATTGAAATTGACTAGATGCTTCCTAACAGGAAAGGTCAAAACACATATGCACAGTTATGAAACAATATATATTGATAAGTCCAAAGCCCTTTGCAAGCAACAGGGTGCAGAAAGTTTCTTTATGAAGTAGTATATATTGATAAGTCCCAAGCCCTTTGCAAGCAACAACACTTGGCACTTGGGGGCTAATGGATGCAAAGCTTATTTTATGGTGCAATGGCAGATGACCCCGGTTCATCATTTGTCAAACTTTACCCGGTTTGCAAGGGTGACTAGATGAGATTTTTTATCAAGTGATAAGTCCCAGCTTATTCTGATAGATTCAACCAGCCCTTGGGGACTACAGCTGCAAGGTTGATCACTATTAACTAAAGACCCGGCTCAACTTAATAGTTTAAGCCGGTCCTTAGGGGATACAGGTTTTGACTCAGATGCATAGCTAAAAGGCTATCTAACAATTCTACAGTATATTTTATTCTATCATATTCAGTAGACTTGGGGGCTAAAGGAATATATATCATATGAGAACAAGAATTAATACCTCATGTTTCTGATGCATGTGCTTGACCATGTCAATCTACAGATCATGGTTGTTGTGTACTTGATTAAGATAGCCGGAGAGGATTTCACTAATGCTTAGATGAGAATAATTGGCCATGTCAAATTTGACCTTGCGCCTCTCGATCATTTCTTGCTTGGCTGAATGTTTAGCCAGAGTAATAGGGTTCCCCGGTTCTTGAAAACCAGTGCCAGTGATCACAACTCCCTCAGTATTTGGTTTTGAAGGCTTAGTTGGGCTTGGCGGTTCAGCACCCAAGGGGTCAGCAACTATATGATCAGTAGAGCTACCACGATTTTCTGGTGGCGGGTCATCAGCAGGATCCTCCGGTTGTTGCACGGAGGCCTCGGATATTGGTGCTTGTTTTTCCGGTTCATGAGGCTTGGGGTCTTCTGTGGGCTTGTTCATTTTGGCCTTTTTACTAGGCTTTGCTTTCCCACTGTGAGAGGATTCAAAAAGTCGGTATGAATTTAGAAATGTTGAAAAACACATATTAAAGTTGGTACCCAGGAGAAGTCTTGAAAGGCGGAAGCAGAGTCTGAGATGAATCACCGGACGAAGAGTGAGAGGTCCCCTAGTAATTTGAGTCAGAAGTATGAAGTGCTTGATGAATAAACCCGTTTTAGAATAAATAGAGTTGGAATTTTTAAGTACCTCATTCCGGCGTTTGCGCAGGGCTGGCGTGTTAGGTAAACCGGAGGAAAGTTCTCCACCTCCACTGGTCCGGGTTCTGCGCCAGTTCTCATGTTGTTGTTGCTTCAAAATAAAGTTGGGATCCAAGTGACCTAAAGGGTGAGAAAACCTTACTTTCCGAGTCACGCGTCGAATTTTCTGTCTTGGCAAGGGCTCTGAGTCAGAGAAAATAATGATTACCTCGTCATCACCCGCCTGGCTGGTCTCCGTGTCGTCCTCATAGCAATCAGTGTCAATAAGATGGATGAAAAAAGAGCCATGGGAGTCAAGATCTACCTTCGACTCTTCATCTTCGTCCACGTTAAACATATCAGAAGCAGTGAATTTCTTTTTATTCTTCTTCATGGCTTTGGTCTTAGCCCTGGCCTTCTTGGTGGGTTTTTCATCATATCTCTTATCCCAAAAAGCGGATCCAGCCTGAGAAAGATTACAATAAAGGTTGGGGATTTCCAGATTCTTTGAACAATGAAGTAAAGTATATAGACCGGACAGACTTACCTCTGGTGTCGGGTTAAGTTTGCAGAAGGGATTCAGACCCACTTTACTGCAGCTCTCCAAGCTTTCATGGAGAAGAGTTTTGGTCATTTCATTGATGGATTTATCAGACAAACACGTTGAACTGTAACGCGGTGGATCTTTGGTGTCGCCAGTATATGTACACATTAAACCGAGCCGGGCGCTTAAAGGTATGATCCTCCAAGCTGCCCAGCACCGAACCAGATCAATCCCGGTCAATCCATTACCCAATAATGCCCTAACCTTTGATTAGGTAGGTGCAAGTTTGGCACGTTCAGCAGTGGTAAGTCGGTCGGGAAGAGGGTGCTTCGGGTTAAGCCGTTGGTCACGAAAGCCTGGTAAAGGATTTTCATCAGCAGGAGAAGTATCTTTGCAGTAGAACCAAGTATGATTCCAATCCTTGGGATGGCTTGGAAGCTGAGCATAAGGGAAAATGGCATCTCTGCGTCGCTGAATTGAGATCCCTCCAAGTTCTTGGCTGGGCCCGTTGGTGAATTCATTATGGCGGTTCAGGAAAAAGTATTCTCTGAAGAGATCAAGGTTGGGTTCTTCTTGAAGGTATACTTCACAGAAGACTTGGAAATTGCAAATATTGGAAATGGAATTGGGCCCGATGTCTTGCGGATGAAGTTGTAGAAAATGCAGAACATCACGGAAGAATTTTGATCCGGGCGGTGAGAAGCTCCGGTTCATGTGATCAGTGAAAACGATAACTTCATCGTCCCGCGGCTGAGGTTTGGCTTCGTCCGGTTTAGGAGCATGACAGTGAACGATGTCTTTGGCCGGCAAGAAACCAATCTTGACATAATCTTTGAGCATTGCCTCGGTAACAATGGATGGGACCCAATCGCATGACATAACGGTCTTGGTCATGATTGGGTGCACGGCCTACACAAGGCGATTCAAGATGTTAGATATATGGCGAGCTACAAGTTATTGTTTAAACCTCTTACAAGGATAAAAGCTATGGAGATCCAGAATATGCGGATTGTTAAACCGGAGGATTGAATTATGAGGATGAATAAGCCAGCTTGGCTAAACCGGAAGGGTATGGCCGGATTATTGACTTAATTGGATGATGGCGGCTTAAACGGGGCCTAATGTTATATGATGGGTAACAGTTTATGTCATAAGCCGCCATGGCAGTTTTGGTGCTTGGAATCTATCAAGTAAATTGTTTCGCTAATTGGTGGACAAACAAATTTCACAAGCTAAAGCTATTATTTCGGATCTATGGCAGTTCAGAAAAGACAGTGAAATTAAAACCTAAGCTGGTGGCAGTGAAAAGCTTTGATGCTCTGATGTGATCTTCTATGGAGAGATGCTATTCTAATAATGAAAATGATGGTAAAACTACTTCCGTGCAAGATCTATGGCCTATCCAGGGCAAAGGCTATCAGAGTTAAAGAAAACAATGAAGAACAGCAAGAACACCGACGAACAGCCCGAACCTTAATGTAGATCTAGATAAAGGGGGAGGTGCACTTACAAGTGATGAGGATCAGCGGTGGCGCGCCGGAGTTCTCTGGTCCAGTCAGGTCGATGCAGCGGCCTGAGTTGATGCAGTGATTGGAGGTCGCGGCGGCGGGACTCGAGCGTTGGTGCGGCTGTGCGAAGGAGGAAGACGAAGGAGGAAGCGAGGGGGAAAATGATAAAGACCCTTGTCCCTGTTTATAAGGGGGCGAATACAAGGCATGCACCGGAATCGAGGAGGCCGAAATCATCATGTGGCTATATGGACGCCTCGATTTTCAGGATGTTTATTAAGATAAGGATCAGTTAAGATGTTCTGGGCCTCGTGCGGAGTTAATGTGAAATGACGTCACGGCGGTTTAAGAAGATTTTTAGAGCTGACGTCATGGCGGGTTACAACAAGTGATGCAGATTCGTACAAGTCAGGTATTGAATGTTGATATGAACAAGTTCAAATCAACCTGGGGCCTAATGTTGGGGATATAACTACTGGGTATGAACTGCCCAGGAAGGGCCGGGTCATACAACTGGCGACTATCAATGAAGATGGCGGGTCACAGCAAGCCCGTTGATGGCCCAAGACCCAGAGGCGGCTTAAGGCCCAAGAGGATGAACTGCCATATGAATGACTTGTATTATAAGGTAGGTTTAGTTAGTCACCGAGCCAGACACGTTATCTATGAGCCGACCGAGACTCTGTAAGCGGCCGGGCATCAACCTGTGTATATAAAGGGGCGACCCGACGGCGAGTTAGGGCAAGAAAGGAGAGATCGAGAACTAGGTCAAGCGTATTCGCTCCCTGGTAATCGAAACCCAAACAAACCTCCCTACATTGGATTAGGCTTTTACCTCCACCGCGAAGGGTCAAACCAGTATGAAGTATAAACTCTCTGTGTCCCTTGTCCCGTTTAACCCCTTCAAGCTGACTACGTTGTGATGGCTCAGTCCTTGCGCTAGGACATTTGACATGACAATTCCACGACACATTGGCTCCCCCTTTTGAAATGATTCAAAAATCATATTTTCAAGTTAAAAAAATAAAAATAAACTGTGAAAATTTATACATATTCACTATGGATCTGTGAATTTTCGTTCAAAAATATTATAATTTGCAAGTTGCATAAAAAAATAAAATCCTGGCCTAACAATACAAAAATATTGGCCCATTTTCATGTACATATTTGTTTTTTTTTGTCCATGCCACGTATGAAAGTATATTGTTATGAAATTTTTCTTGAACATGTTGTATGTGTATTTGTGTATGTAGAATTTTTTTCGATTTTTTTTTTGCATTGTGGAAAAATGTTTTCCATTAAAGTCCACATAGTGCCTGTGCGACGCGCCGGCACGACCTCACTCGCGACGGCCAATGTGCTGATGACACGCACGTCGGACCGGACGGCGAAGCAGTCGTCCAGGAGGTCTTCCGGATTTCCCGACCACTTCCCTCTTGACGAAGGGATGGCACCAAAATTCTCCCGTGTAACTGAAGGAACTTCCGTGGCTGACATTGTACGGCGTGGCCGGCGCCGGCTTGCCGTGACGAGGGGCCAGCGTGAACCGAACATGGGCGTTGATCCGGTGGCCGACGTGCTCGGTGGTGAGCTTGAGGGCAGAGTGTCAGGCATAACTTGGAATCATCTTGGGGGCAACAAAGCATGATCCATAGGTGCAGATACGCACAGCAGTAAACGATTTTTGTCAAATTGGGTAACCAAAGATTTCTATTTTAAATAATCAGCTGATGACCGTAGAGAGAATTTGAACTCCAGCAGACCACTAGACACTAGCGCACACAATGATTCGCATACAGCCTGAGCCTGTAATCACATAGGGCAGCACAACACAACATCGATGTATGCATGTTCTCTCCAGTCAGGTACATGGAGGACGTAGCTGTCGGTTCTAATTTCAGCAAAAGGGAGCCTCGCCCAAGCCAAACGAATAGCCACACACATTCAGATATTCTGCTTAGAACGAACATTCATTTCAGTGTACAGTTGTTCCGTCTGTTCCGTTTCAGAGGCAAACTTCAGAAGTCTTGGACGCCACCACCGGCGCCCCACACCCGAACAAACCAACTAACTACACATCACAACAATGGAGCGAGTAGTATTATGTACAGTTCCATCACTTCATCCTCTTCCTGTAGTTTGTTGTATGTTTAAATTAACAACAAAGCAAAAACGGCACACAGGTTTGGCTAAAACAAGCTGCGCAAACGGCGCGTGCGGAGTGTCAAGGGCCCTCCTCTGAACTTCGGTGCTGATTTCTCCGGTAGCCGACAGAGACGAACTAACCTGCAGAAAATGATAGGTTAGTGCTAGGACGACTAGCATGCCGATGCTTTGCTCTAAAGAATAAGCTCCGGCGAGGAATCTGCCTGGTTTTCAAACCGCCTTTGGTTTCTTTCATCTGCGCGTGGTCATCAGATGATGCCCTAACACCTACCTAACCAACTACAATTAAGAAAGATAAAGGTGCTGAACTAACTGAAGTATGTTTCTTATGGCCGACATTTGGATGATTGGTGTTGAAGAAGTGATACAGAAGAGACCTTGATGCTACTGGTATGCAACGTGTCTTAGAGCAGTGTCTATTCAGTATACAAACAATAAGCATCGAGCAAGTCTGTCTGTTCAACGTTCTGTGTAAGGTCTAAATTCTGTCAGACAGATTCCGTCAACTTGTAAGAGCAGCCCTTCCTTTTGTTGTAAAAATACAACGTTTGGTTCCTAACGCACACTTTCATTAGGACTACGGTGAAGTCCACCGACTGGCAGTTGAAGCATAAATAGTGTGACTGTGTGAGGAGTAGTTGAGAGCAATTACCTGACGTCGATACTGAGACACACTCAACCATCAATTCCTCTGGCTCTTGAGCTTGGCCTCAACCTCTGCGAGAGCCTTCTTCACGTCCTCGTTCTCGGGGAGCTCTTGGATCAGCACCTGGTAGTCTCTCAACGACGCCTCCCACCTCTCCAACTGACCGAGCATGCACACCAAAAATCAACAAATCTGACGAAAAAACGAGCTCCATCGCGCAATGCAGCAGAAAGCATGTGAAGATTAGAAGACCTTGACGTTGCAGTCGGCTCGCCGGAGGCGGGCCTTGCTGTAGCCGGGCCGCACGGCGAGCGCGCCGCTGCAGTCCTCGACGGCCTTCTCGTGCCGGCCTAGCTTGGCGTGGCACGCGGCGCGGTTGCAGAGCAGCACGGCGCTGCCGGCCTCGCCCTTGTCCAGGCCCTCGCCGTAGGCCGCGCACGCCTCGGCGAACCTGGAGGCCTTGAAGAGGTCGTTGCCGCGCTGCCGCGCCGACGCCACCGCCTTGGCGCGCCGGTGCACGTTCGCGGCCTCCCGGCTACCTGGGTCCAGCTCGCACGCCGTCTGAGCCGTCGCCACCGCCTCATCCAACCTTCACGAGTTCATGTGCATACATGGATCAGAACTCAGAACAGAAGACAAAGCCATGCATTTCGCCATGTTGCCAATTAGTGCCATGCATGCCACTCGGGAGGAAAACAAGTTTTGTGGTGCAAAATGTTCACGGGGTCACAACTGAACAGACCTTCCGGCGGCCATGTCGACCTGCGCTCGGACCATGAGGACGTAGGCGTGGGCGGTGGTGCCGAAGAACTTGGTGGACTCGTCGACGCCGAACCTGGGCGCGCCGCGGAGCGCCGAGTCCGCCTCGTCGTGCCGCTGCAGCTTCAGCAGCGCCTCCGCTTGCAGCGCCATCACCTGTCGGACAGATCAAGTGCGTACGTCGTGTCAGCCACACCCGCACTAACGCACGTACGTCATGTTGGTCGTGCAACGTTGACGCCACTACAGGAGGCGATGGCGTGCTCGTTTGGCACTGGTTATTGACCTGAGGGGCGCAGTCGGCGCCGTCGGAGACGGCGGCCTGGGATTCCTGCAGCACCGTGATCCAGTCCCTGACCTTGCGCGCGTCGCCGCACTTGGCGATGCGGCCCTTCACCGACTGCGCGCGGGAAACGTCCGCGTTTACAGAGTCCATGGGCGACTGCTTCAGGTAGTTGATGGCCTTGTCTGGTTCTCCTAATCTGATAACAAACACGTAAACTATTTACTGAGTAGATATCGGTCATCTCATGATAGTAAACTTCTTACAGATAGTGCAATTCTTGGTTCCTTTGATGAGTTCCCCGTATGAGAAATTATTATGGAATTGGGTCAGTGGCGGAGCTTCATGGGGCCAAAGGGGGTCATTGCCCCCCTACTCTCAACCCCTAATATTATTAGGCTTGAATATAAAAAATAATCAAAATTCATGCATAACTTATCATTTGCCCCCTCGACTCTGATTAGCCCCCTCAACAATCTTCATCAAGCTCCTCCACTGAATTGGGTAGTAGGCTAGAGTGCAGTGCAGACAAATGAAATGAAGGTGGACCTATTTTCTGTCATCTTGCGGGTTTTAACTAGAAGTATATCAATCATTGTCTTGAAAAAGATGGGTAAGAAGGCTTGTTGAGCAAGTGATTAGCCACTGAAAGCGCCAATCATGGATGAAAAGGTTCACAAAGTGCTAGAGTGATTTGAGGAGGGAGGTTTTGCTTATGCTAGACCTAATAAATAAACTAGCCAGTAACCGAATGTTTGTTGATATAAATTAAGCAGCACATGTAGACTGCAGATCAAGGAATCCAGGCCGTAATTATCAAAAAGGGCCATTCCATTTCTTCCGGGGAACGTCAGAGGTTTCCTAGCAATAACAATACAGCTACACTTCTACTACCGTCGGATGATATGCGTATGCAAAGCAGCCACGCCATTATCTAATTCCCCAACCTCTTCGTTAAGCATTTAACTAACATTTGGTTGCTAGCTAGCCACCGTCGAGTGCACGTAGTGGCTCTCCACGAAACGTCACTAGGTGTAGGTGAGTTCAATTCAAGTTGCAAAATTACTATATCTATCAGTGCAAGTTTATTACCATGAAATTTCTGTAGAAACTACTCGATCCATTCGCCATTTGATGGCAGTTATGGCAAATTACGGGAGATAATTAGCAGCTGAGAACGGCCGCGCATTTTTGCATTGAATTGCATCGCGTCAATAAACCAATCGGATTAGGGGTGGCGATCAATGCGGGCGCCCTACGTGCGCACGAACGAACGTACGTACCTGAGATACAGTCCGCCGAGCCGGTGGTGCGCGCGGCCGTAGGAGGGGTCGATCCGGACGGCCTCCTTGCAGTCGGCGACGGCCTCGATGAGGCGGCCGAGCGCGGCGAGCGCGGCGGCCTTGTTGCTCCAGTAGGCCGGCCGCGTCGGGTCCATCATGATGGCCTGGTCGTAGAGCGCCACCGCCTCCGCGTAGTGCCCCTCCCGGTACTCCTCGTTGCCCATCTCCTTGAGCTTCTCCGGGTCCGTCCGGTGCGACAGCGCCCTGCACAGCTGGTCGCCGGACTTGCTCACGATGTTCCCCATGCCGGAGAAGGCGTACCCGTTGCTGCCCGGCCCCGCCTTCGGTCGGTCGCTCGCGGCCGCCGCCTTGGTGTTGCGATCCAGCGAACTGCGGGCGGACGCGCCGGCGTTCAGGTTGCCCAGGTTGCGGTGCATCATCATGTTGCCGGAGGTGGCGCGCATCATCTGCGTCGTGCCCTTCACCCTCTGGTGGTCCTGGATCATCTTGTCGAGCTCCGCGGCCATGCCGGTGTACTCCACAGCAGGCGACGCCGCCGCCTTCGCCCCGCCGTTCATCGCCCTGTTCGGCCTGCCCTTGTCGCGCGACGGACGCTGCGCCTGCGCCTGGGCCGCCGCCGCGCCGTTGATCTGCGGCTGCAAAGGCATGACCTTCGGGCGGGGCACGAGGGAGGAATCGTCGCGGACGCCGGCCTTCCGCTGCGCGGGATTCGCCGGCGCGGACGCTGCCGCGGCATCGCTGTCGGCGGCGGCCTGCGGGGACCCGTTGATCCGGGAGAGGGAGGACATGGAGGCGGAGCGGCGGCGGCGGAACATGCCGCTGTACATGCCGAACATGGCGCAGCCGGACGGCGCGCGGCGCGACTCCGTCATGGTGACGGCGAAGTTCGCGACCGCTCGGCGGTTGGGCCTGCGCGTCGTGCGCGCGGGGAAGGAAGGGTGAGGATCGGACCAAGGAAGGGCAGGAGGAGAGGGTGGCCGTTGGCTCCTGCGCGCAGTCTTGATTGGCAACGAACGACGAGGTTGCGAACGCGAACTTGGGGCAGGGATGTGGGGAGCATGGGGAATTTAAATGGGAAATATTACACGAATCCCCTTGTCTTTTTGGGGGTTTATCTTGTGGGCCCTTCTGGTGTAAGTTGTGTTTCTTTCCTTTTTCTCGTCCAACTCACATGTACTACACCTGTTTCATGTAAGCATTTCTTTTTGTTGGTTAAAAATGAAAAATAGGGAAGAGAAAGAGAGGGAGAGATCTACTCCTTTGGTGTAGAGTTTGCCCCTGCACACACAAGAGGTTGTCATTTATTTCTTTATTTTGCGAAAAGAGAATGTTATCTTCTTCACTATATGAGTTAGTAGTATTGGTATATAACAAAAAAATATGGAAGGGAACGAACGAAACATGGATGCAGGTGCACCTTTTTTTATGAAAAAAAGTAGTCTTTACCTAATATTAAAGAAAGGATTGTTTCTTCAGTTTGTTTCGTTCATGGTGGGACCCACAGAATTTTCGTACGTCCAAGGCTTCGTCAGGATGCACAGAGCCTCAATGGGCCGACCCATTAGTGTACAAACAAGCCGCGCCAGTAAAAGAATTTCTGAGAAAAAATACTGCCACGGGAGGAATCGAACCCAGCCGCTCACGCTAGAGCACTCAAATGCTAACCGTCAGACTAAACAAGACTAGGTCTTTAATTAGCACCGCGAAATTTAAAACTAAGTACACAGTCACGCCAGATACTGAGAGGAATATTTTCTTAAATGAATAAATTTTAGAACGCGAAATTTTTGCAAAGTTGTTAATAAAAAATTTAAAGGCAAACAAATTTTTAAAGAACAATATTTTTCTTTTATTTTTCTTTGAAACCTAAGTATTTTTAAAACACAAACAATTTTTTAAAAGTAGGAGGTACTGTTGTCATTATTTCTCGAATTTGCCAACAGTTTAAAAACACAAATATTTTTTGAACATTAAATTTTAAATGGCAAACATTTTTATAAACATGTTTTTCTAAACTGGGAGGTACTATAGCTAAATTGTTTGAATCTATACCTGTATTAATAAAACTTGGCGAATTTTTAAAATATGCCCACATGATGCTTTGTTTTAATTCACTTTATTAAACTAGGAATATGGAAGGAATCTTTTTTTCTGTCGCATCTTCACGTACAACCGGTCTCACTCGGCCCAGTGACTCCCGGCAAAATGCATGAGAAGTCCAACCAAGGTTTCATGCATGGTCTATCTGACACAAACTACTCAATTTACATGATGTCACGGACATATATTATGTGCAGTGCTTTTCCTTATTATATTAGCCAGATGATAAAAAAACTGCGTTCAACACTCTTGATCTTCGTCGGACACGAAGGCGGCTCAACAATCCAGCTATTGGACTTTGCCAACCTTGGTTGATGACAACTGGTCCTGCGACCACCGGCGCCGAGGACGACAAAGATGACAAGCGGAAACATGTGTCTGGTGTTATATTGAAATGAAGGATGTGGACCTGAGGATGAGGTATTAGTCATGTTTATTATGTTATGGGCATGAGGATGCGATCTTTAGCCATACTTAGTGGGTAAGGCGTGTGAGGGCTGTTTTCTTTCATTGCAATGCATGGGCATGTTTCCAATAATTTAAAAAATGGTCAAAATAGTCATGAAATTTGTTGCTGACAAACTTGATAAAATGTTACACTTGCGTAAAAAATTCGGGGATGAAATGAAATCCGTGGTACTGTTGGTGAAAAAAAAATCAGCACTATGTTAGAGCTAATATTCACTCTATATTGTCCTGGACAATTTGTTTTTATGCTCGTTTTTGTATGGAGAATTTTTTGTTGTCAATTTTTTTTTGTAAGTAGGCCAACATGTCAAGTTTGTTCGAGAAAAGTTTCGAAGATTGTTGACTCTTTCCTGAATTGCTAAAAAATATATCTCGGAAATAGTTTATGGGGTTCATCTACAACTAGTTGTATCCTGGTATTTTCCAAAAAAAAATTGTCTATAGTGTGGAAGGCACAAGACGAGGCAATCTTTACTACTCTTTTTTTGAACTGTCAACGAGCCTAAAAACCTCAGCAACGCGCACACAGCGGTCAGAGGCCGGGCACTAGACGAACCAACGACTTTGACACCCAACTCACCATACTTGACAATAGGGATGCAAGCGGCAAACTAGTTTATTTCTGGACGAAAGATTGACACTAAACTAGAGTTGGATTTGTACTAGGTTGTAGCCAGCAAACCTGTCCACTTTGCATCCCTACTCGACATCCATCAACAGAGAGGTGATCTTTGGAACCGCTGCTTCAACTTCCACACTGGCCGCAAGGCCAAGCACCTACCTAGCCAAAGATGCAATGGGAAAGACAACATAAGCCATTGTCGTCTAAAAGAAAACATGACCTCCAAGATGATGCTCCCAAGAGGGAAGTAACTTTGTTGATGCTCGCCCCCAAGGTCAAAATTAGTGTTTTCACCCGAATAGGTCAAGATCCAAATGATGTTGGAGGTGAATGGGCTCCATGGTGACGCCTCCAGGAGGTCACCCTCGTCAATAGTGTCTGAAGTTGGTGTTAGGCTTTCACCTGGAGCTCAACAACCCGATGCCATAGCGAAGGATGAAAGATGTGCTAAACATTGACAATGGGTCTGGCAAAATAGGCGACTACCAAATTTAATATTTTCTTAGTTGGTTTTAGAGGCTAGTGCGGAAATATAAGTTTTCTATGGATGCAACTAGGTGATAGACCATATATGATGTGTTATAGTAAACTACCAAACTATAGAAGGCACACGAGCAACCAAGTAATTACACACCATAAAGCTAGGGTAAGAGACAACCGAAAGTGATGGAGAAGAATATCTAATCCAAAGTTCATACTCTTGTGGAGTGCTAAATCTGTATTGCTACGAGGGGCATGCTCCCATAACAACAAACCTCGCACCTAGGTCTCTGAGAACTTTGGTGAACATATGCCTCGATTCCCTCTCATTAGGAATAACTCTTCGGATCCAAACCCTCAAAAACGAACATGGGGAATAACCCACAACTTGGAAGCTCCTAAGTGAAACAAACTCACCCAAAGTTTCCCACGAATTGAAGATTAACAAATTACACAAGAAACCCGAGGGACTCAAGGTTGGTTTGTTCGAATTGCAAATATAGGTATCCTCTTTCTTTTTCTCTCAAGATGTAGGCTTTTGGTTGGCTAAAGTGCGAGCGTGAGCTTGGAGGCGATCAACAATAGGGGTGGAGCGACATTTTGACGACCTACCCTCGATTCGAGGCATTATATGAAAAATGATTGTTGTTGCTTTTTCTGGTGATTTTGTAATCTTTGAAAACCCCGGAGGTTCTGGACACATGCTCTAGCAAGGTCACACCACCCTCATGGCCTAGGTCGCCCGCCGCCGGCTGCAGGGAGAAGGCACCAAAGCGTACCACCAAAGCCGATGCTTCCCCCGCAAGGAGGCATGCCAATGATCTCATCCCGGGGTCGCTGCCTTGGCCTCCTCACGTTGGCACATCTAAAGATCCGCCACTACTACTCGCAACTCCCCAACAGTGATGCTAGCTCTCCGCTCCATAACCAAAATGTGTCATGATACGTCCATTTTGCATCATGTTTTCATATTGATATTTATTACATTATGGATTGCTATTTCACTTTATGGTACAATTCTTATGACCGTTCTCTCTTGTTTTGCAAGTTTTACATGATGAGGGAGATTGCCGGCAGCTGGAATTCTGGACCAGAAAGGGCTATACCGGAGGCACTTATTCTACACAACTCCAAATGACCTAAAAAATTATGAAGAATTGTTTTGTAATATATAAAAAATATTGGCGAAGGAATCGATAAAAGGGGGTCCACCAGGCAGCCACAAGCCTGGGGAGGGGGGGCAGGCACGCCCCCTGAGCTTGTGGGGCCCCTAGCAGGCCTTCAAAGCCCATCTTCTGCTATATGATGCCATTTGACCTAGAAAAAAATCAGAAGGATGGTTTCGGGATGAAGCGTCGCCGTCTAAAGGCGGAACTTGGGCAGGAGCAGTTTTGCTTTCCGGCGGAGAGATTCGCCAGGGATACTTCCCTTCGGGAGGGGGAAATCGAAGCCATCATCATCACCAACAACCCTCTCGTCATGGGAGGGCCAATCTTCATCAACATCTTCAACATCACCATCTCATATCAAAACCCTAGTTCATCTCTTGTGTTCATGAAGGAAATATGCCCTAGAGGCAATAATAAAGTTATTATTTATTTCCTTAATTCATGATACATGTTTATTATTCATGGTAGAATTGTATTAACCGGGAACTTGGTACATGTGTGAATACATAGACAAACAGAGTGTCACTAGTATGCCTCTACTTGACTAGCTCGTTGAATCAAAGATGGTTATGTTTCCTAGCCATAGACATGAGTTGTCATTTGATTAATGGGGTCACATCATTGGAGAATGTTGTGATTGACTTGATCCATTCTGTTAGCTTAGCACTTGATCGTTTAGTATATTGCTATTGCTTTCTTCGTGACTTATACATGTTCCTACGACTATGAGATTATGCAACTCCCGAATACCGGAGGAACACTTTGTGTGCTACCAAACGTCAAAACGTAACTGGGTGATTATAAAGGTGCTCTACAGGTGTCTCTGATGGTACTTGTTGAGTTGGCATAGATCGAGATTAGGATTTGTCACTCCGATTGTCGGAGAGGTATCTCTGGGCCCTCTCGGTAATGCACATCACTTAAGCCTTGCAAGCATTGCAACTAATGAGTTAGCTGTGAGATGATGTATTACGGAACAAGTAAAGAGACTTGCCGGTAACGAGATTGAACTAAGTATTGAGATACCGACGATCGAATCTCGGGCAAGTAACATACCGATGACAAAGGGAACAAGGTATGTTGTTATGCGGTTTGACCGATGAAGATCTTCGTAGAATATGTAGGAGCCAATATGAGCATCCAGGTTCCGCTATTGGTTATTGACCGGAGATGAGTCTCGGTCATGTCTACATAGTTCTCGAACCCTTAGGGTCCGCACGCTTAACGTTCTATCACGATTTGTATTATGAGTTATGTGATTTGATGACCAAAGTTTGTTCAGAGTCCCGGATGAGATCGGGGACATGACGAGGAGTCTTGAAATGATTGAGTCGTAAAGATCGATATATTGGAAGGCTATATTCAGACATCGGAAAGGTCCCGAGTGATTCGGGTATTTTTCGGAGTACCAGAGAGTTACGGGAATTCGTATTGGGCCTTAATGGGCCATAGGGGAAAGGAGGGAAAAGGCCTCAAGCGTGGCTGCACCCCTCCCCATGGACGGGTCCGAATTGGACTAGGGAGGGGGGACGGCCCCTTCCTTCCTTCTCCTTGTCCCTTCCCCTTTTCCTATTCCATGTGGGAGGTGGAATCCTTCTAGGACTGGGGAGTCCTAGTAGGACTCCACACTTTGGACGCGTCCTATGAGGGCCGGCCTCCTCCTCCCTCCATCCTTTATATACGTGGCCAGGGGGCACCCCATAGACACACAAGTTGATCATTGATCTTTAGCCGTATGCGGTGCCCCCTCCACCATAATCTACCTCGATCATATCGTAGCGGTGCTTAGGCGAAGCCCTGCGTCGGTAGCTTCATCAACACCGTCATCATGCCATCGTTCTGATGGAACTCTCTCTCGAAGCTCTACTTGATCGTGAGTTCGTGGGACATCACCGAGCTGAACGTGTGCAGATCGCGAAGGTGCCGTACGTTCGGTACTAGGATCGGTCGATCGTGAAGACGTACGACTACATCAACCGCGTTGTCGTAATGCTTCCGCTTATGGTCTATGAGGGTACATGGACAACACTCTCCCCTCTCGTTGCTATGCATCACCATGATCTTGCGTGTGCGTAGGATTTTTTTTGAAATTACTACGTTCCCCAACAGTGGCATCCGAGCCAAGTTTATGCGTAGATGTTATATGCATGAGTAGAACACAAGTGAGTTGTGGGCGATACAAGTCATACTGCTTACTAGCATGTCATACTTTGATTCGGCGGTATTGTTGGATGAAGCGGCCCGGACCGACATTACGCGTACGCTTACGCGAGACTGGTTCTACCGACGTGCTTCGCACATAGGTGGCTGGCGGGTGTCAGTTTCTCCAACTTTAGTTGAATCAAGTGTGGCTACGCCCAATCCTTGTTGAAGGTTGAAACAACAATAACTTGACGAAATATCATTGTGGTTTTGATATGTAGGTAAGAACGGTTCTTGCTCAGCCCGTAGAAGCCACGTAAAACTTGCAACAACAAAGTAGAGGACGTCTAACTTGTTTTTGCAGGGTATGTTGTGATGTGATATGGTCAAGACATGATTGTATGAGATGATCATGTTTTGTAACAAAGTTATCGGCAACTGGCAGGATCCATATGGTTGTTGCTTTATTGTATGCAATGCAATCACCCTGTAATTGTTTTTACTTTATCACTATGCGGTAGAGATAGTCGTAGAAACAATAGTTGGCGAAACAACAACGATGCTACGATGGAGATCAAGGTGTCGCGCCGGTAACGATGGTGATCATGACGGTGCTTTGGAGAAGGAGATCAAAGGCACAAGATGATGATGGCCATATCATATCACTTATATTGATTGCATGTGATGTTTATCTTTTATGCATCTTATTTTGCTTTGATTGACGGTAGCATTATAAGATGATCTCTCACTAAATTTCAAGGTATAAGTGTTCTCCCTGAGTATGCACCATTGCCAAAGTTCTTCGTGCCGAGAGACCACGTGATGATCGGGTGTGATAAGCTCAATGTTCACCTACAACGGGTGCAAGCCAGTTTTGCACACACAGAAATACTCGGGTTAAACTTGACGAGCCTAGCATATGTAGATCTGGCCTCGGAACACTGAGACCAAAAGGTCGAGCATGAATCATATAGTAGATATGATCAACATAGTGATGTTCACCATTGAAAACTACTCCATCTCACGTGATGATCGGACATGGTTTAGTTGATTTGGATCACGTGATCACTTAGATGATTAGAGGGATGTCTATCTAAGTGGGACTTCTTAAGTAATATGATTAATTGAACTTTAATTTATCATGAACTCAGTCCTGATAGTATTTTGCAAAATTATGTTGTAGATCAATAGCTCACGTTATAGCTTCCCTATGTTTTTATATGTTCCTAGAGAAAACTAAGTTGAAAGATGATAGTAGCAATGATGCGGACTGGTCCATGATCTGAGGTTTATCCTCATTGTTGCATAGAAGAATTATGTCCTTGATGCACCGCTAGGTGACAGGCCTATTGCAGGAGCAGATGCAGAAGTTATGAACGTTTGGCTAGCTCTATATGATGACTGCTTGATAGTTTAGTGCACTATGCTTAACGGCTTAGAATCGGGACTTCAAAGACATTTTGAACGTCATCGACCATATGAGATGTTCCAGGAGTTGAAGTTGATATTTCAAGCAAATACCCGAGTTGAGAGATATTAAGTCTCCAACAAGTTCTATAGCTAAAAGGTGGAGAAGAATAGCTCAAGCGGTGAGCATGTGCTCAGATTGTCTGGGTACTACAATCGCTTGAATCAAGTGGGAGTTAATCTTCCAGATAAGATAGTGATTGACAGAGTTCTCTAGTCACCATCACCAAGTTACTGGAACTTCGTGATGAACTGTAGTATGCAAGGGATGACGAAAACGATTCCCGAGCTCTTCATGATGTTGAAATCGACGAAGGTAGAAATCAAGAAAAGAGCATCAAGTGTCTATGATTGATAAGACCACTAGTTTCAAGAAAAGGGCAAAGGGAAAGAAAGGGAACTTCAAGTAGATGGCAAGCAAGTTGTCACTCCCATGAAGAAGCCCAAAGCTGGACCAAAGCCTGAAACTAAGTGCTTCTACTGCAAAGGAAATGGTCACTAGAAGCGGAAATGCCCTGAATATTTGGTGGATAAGAAGGATGGCAAAATGAACAAGGGTATATTTGATATACATGTTATTGATGTGTACCCTACTAGTGTTTATAGTAGCCCCTAGGTATTTGATACTTGTTCGATTGCTAAGATTAGTAACTCGAAACAGGAGTTACAGAATAAATAGAGACTAGTTGAGGGAGAATTGATGATGTGTGTTGGAAGTGGTTCCAAGAATGATATGATCATCATCGCATAGTCCCTATATTTTCGAGATTAGTGTTGAACCTAAATAAATATTATTTGGTGTTTGCGTTGAGCATAAATATGATTAGATCATGTTTATTACGATACGATTATTCATCTATGACAGAGAATAAATTGTTATTCTATTCACATGAATAAAACCTACTATGGTCATACACCCAATGTTGATGGTTTATTGAATCTTGATCATAGTGATACACATATTCATAATATTGATGCCAAAAGATGCAAACTTGATAATGATAGTGCAACATATTTGTGGCACTGCCGTTTGGGTCATATCGGTGTAAAGCGCATGAAGAAACTCCATAAAGATGGACTTTTGGAATGACTTGATTATGAATCATTTGATGCTTGCGAACCGTGCCTTATGGGCAAGATGACTAAAAGTCCATTCTCCGGAACAATGGAATGAGCTACTGACTTATTGCAAATAATACATACCGATGTATGCGATCCAATGAGTGTTGACGCTCGTGGCGAGTATCATTATTTTCTAACCTTCACAGATGATTTGAGCAGATATGGGTATATCTACTTAATGAAACACAAGTCTGAAACATTTGAAAAGTTCAAAGAATTTCAGAGTGAAGTGGAGAATCATCGTCAAAAGAAAATAAAGTTTCTATGATCTGATCGTGGAGGAGAATATTTGAGTTACGAGTTTGGCCTTCATATAAAACAATGTGGAATAGTTTCACAGCTCACGCCACCTGGAACACCACAACGTTATGGTGTGTCTGAATGTCGTAACCGCTCTTTATTGGATATGGTGCGATCTATGATGTCTCTTATCGGTTTACCACTTTCGTTTTGGGGTTATGCATTAGAGACAGTTGCATTCACTTTAAATAGGGCACCATCAAAATCCATTGAGACACCGCCTTATGAACTATGGTTTGGTAAGAAACCAAAGTTGTCATTTCTTAAAGTTTGGGGCTGCGATACTTATGTGAAAAAGCTTCAACCTGATAAGCTCGAACCCAAATCAGAGAAATGCGTCTTCATAGGATACCCAAAGGAAATTGTTGGGTACACCTTCTATCATAGATCTGAAGGCAAGATATTCGTTGCTAAGAATGGATCCTTTCTAGAGAAGGAGTTTCTCTCGAAAGAAGTGAGTGGGAGGAAAGTAGAACTTGATGAGGTATCGTACCTTCTCCCGAATTGGAAAGTAGTTCTCACAGAAATCAGTTCCAGTGATTCCTACACCAAAGAGTGAGGAAGCTAATGATGATGATCATGAAACTTCAGATCAAGTTACTACAGAACCTCGTAGGTCTTCCAGAGTACGGTCCGCACCAAAGTGGTACGGTAATCCTATTCTGGAAGTCATGTTAATATACCATGATGAACCTACGAACTGTGAGGAAGCGATGATGAGCCCAGATTCCATGAAATAGCTTGAGGCCACGAAATCTGAGATGGGATCCATGTATGAGAACAAAGTGTGGACTTTGGTGGACTTGCCCGATGATCGGTAAGCCATATTAAATAAATGGATCTTCAAGAGGAAGACGGACACTGATAGTAGTGTTACTATCTACAAAGCTCGACTTGTCGCAAAAAGGTTTTCGACAAATTCAAGGTGTTGACTACAATGAGATTTTCTCAATTGTAGCGATGCTTAAATCCGTCCAAATCATGTTAGTAGTTGCCATATTTTATGAAATCTGGCAAATGGATGTCAAGACTGCATTCCTTAAATGGATATTTCTTAAAGAAGAGTTGTATATGATGCAACCATAAGGTTTTGTCGATCCTAAAGGTACTAACAAGGTGTGCAAACTCTAGCGATCCATCTATGGACTAGTGCAAACATCTCGGAGTTGGAATATACGCTTTGATGAATTATTCAAAGCATATGGTTTTATACAGACTTTTGGAGAAGTCTGTATTTACAAGAAAGTGAGTGGGAGCTCTGTAGCATTTCTAATATTATATGTGGATGACATATTGTTGATTGGAAATGATACAGAATTTCTGGATAGCATAAAGGGATATTTGAAAGAAGTTTTTCAAAGAAAGACCTTGGTGAAGCTTCTTACATATTGAGCATCAAGATCTATAGAGATAGATCAAGACACTTGATAAGTTTTTTCAATGAGTACATACATTGACAAGATTTTGAAGTAGTTCAAAATGGAACAGACAAAGAAGGAGTTCTTACCTGTGTTGCTAGGTGTGAAGTTGAGTAAGACTCAAAACCCGACCACGACAGAAAATAGAAAGAGAATGAAAAGTCATTCCCTATGCCTCAGCTATAAGTTCTATGAAGTATGCCATGCTATGTACTAGACCTATTGTATACCCTGTCCGGAGTTTGGCAAGGGGGTACAATAGTGATCTAGGAGTAGATCACTGGACAGCGGTCAAAAGTATCCTTAGCAGAATAAGGAAATATTTCTCGGTTATGGAGGTGACATAGAGTTCATCATAAAGAGTTACGTTGATGCAAGCTTTGACACCGATCTAGATGATTCTGAGTCTCGATCTAGATACATATTGAAAGTGGGAGCAATTAGCTAGAGTAGCTCCGTGCAGAGCATTGTAGACATAGAATATTTGCAAAATACATATGGCTCTGAATGTGATAGACCCGTTGACTAAACTTATCTCACAAGGAAAACATGATCACACCTTAGTACTCTTTGGGTGTTAATCACATAGCAATGTGAACTAGATTATTAACTCTAGTAAATCCTTTGGGAGTTGGTCACATGACGATGTGAGCTATGGGTGTTAATCACATACAGATGTGAATATTTATGTTAAATCACATGGTGATGTGAACTAGATTATTGACTCTAGTGCAAGTGGGAGACTGAAGGAAATATGCCCTAGAGGCAATAATAAAGTTATTATTTATTTCCTTAATTCATAATAAATGTTTATTATTCATGCTAGAATTGTATTAACCAGAAACTTAGTACATGTGTGAATACCCAGAAAAACAGAGTGTACTAGTATGGCTCTATTTGACTAGCTCGTTGAATCAAAGATGGTTATGTTTCCTAGCCATAGACATGAGTTGTCATTTGATTAACCGGGTCACATCATTGGATAATGATGTGATTGACTTACCCATTCCGTTAGCTTAGCACTTGATCGTTTAGTATATTGCTATTGCTTTCTTCATGACTTATAAATGTTCCTACAACTATGAGATTATGCAACTCCCGAATACCGGAAGAACACTTTGTGTGCTACCAAACGTCACAACGTAACTGGGTGATTATAAAGGTGCTCTACATGTGTCTCCGATGGTACTTGTTGAGTTGGCATAGATCGAGATTAGGATTTGTCACTCCGATTGTTGGAGAGGTATCTCTGGGCCCTCTCGGTAATGCACATCACTATAAGCCTTGCAAGCAATGTGATTAATTAGTTAGTTGCGGGATGATGCATTACGGAATGAGTAAAGAGACTTGCGGAAAATGAGATTGAACTAGGTATTGAGATACCAACGATCAAATCTCGAGCAAGTAACATACCGATGACAAAGGGAACAACGTATGTTGTTATGCGGTTTGATCGATAAAGATCTTCGTAGAAAATGTAGGAGCCAATATGAGCATCCATATTCCGCTATTGGTTATTGACCGGAGATTAGTCTCGGTCATGTCTACATAGTTCTCGAACCCGTAGGGTCCGCACGCTTAACGTTCTGTGACGATTTGTATTATGAGTTATGTGATTTGATGACCGAAGTTTTTTCAGAGTCCTGGATGAGATCGGGGACATGACGAGGAGTCTCTAAATGATCGAGCCGTAAAGATCGATATATTGGAAGGCTATATTCGGACATCGGAAAGGTTCCGAGTGATTCGGGTATTTTTCGGAGTACCGGAGAGTTAGGGAATTCGTATTGGGCCTTAATAGTCCGTACGGGAAAGGAGAGAAAAGGCCTCAAAGGTGGCTGCACCCCTTTCCATGGACTGGTCCGAATTGGCCTAGGGAGGGGGGGCGCCTGTCGTGGTACGAAGACTGTCAGTAAGAGTAGGGGTACGTAGGAGGAGGCAAGGTCCTAGCTATGGTGAGGTTGTACGCAAGTGTTTACGAGTTCAGACCCCTCTCGGAGGAGGTAAAAGCCCTACGTCTCGGTGCCCGGAGGCGGTCGACTGGATTTAAGTATATGCATGTGTGTTACAGGGGGTGTGAACCCTTGTGCCAGAGGAGGGGGTGGCTTATATAGAGTGCGCCAGGACCCCAGCTATCCCCCGTTACAGAGGGTTCAATGTACATAAAGGAGGGACGTTACTGATAACGCCAGCCATAAGTGTCATTAATGCCCTTGAAGACTACAGAGTGAATGCTTGATCGTTGCAGTTCCGTGTGACTCCTGGTCTTCATAGGTCGAGTGGTTTCTTGTATGGTCGAGTGGTCTTCGGAAAGGAGGGTTACCCGAGTGATATGATTGGTCGAGTGGATTGCACTCGACGTCTTCGTTGGGTACTCCCTGTTGTCTCTTGAGCTTCTTTGCTTCTAGGATAGTGACCTTGGGTAGGGTATGTTCGTCAGGCCTATGACCCTACCCTAGGTCTATATCCTCATCACTAGCCCCCGAATGGATTAAGGTCTGAGTGGAAAGAAGGTTGAAGTGGATCTTGCTTCGACCCTTGTGCTTCACAAATGCTTGCGTCGAACGGGAGGCTCATGTTGGAACTTCGGCTTCATTTCAGTCGCCTTGATCGATTCAGAAACTGCCGAGTGAATTTGTAGCATCATCCGTCGATTGTTGCCTTTTGTTGCGAGATCTTTGGTGTGATTGGTTACGGCGTATCCCAGATTTGGCGGGATTTGAAATTTCGGGGAAGCGCGTGGGGCAGAGCATGCCGTGGTAAGTGGGTGGATAGGCAGGAGCGCCTTGATCCCCGTGCCACCTTTTTCGCCATGTACCCAGTGCGCGACTGCTGCGGGATTTGACAGGATCACCCGGGACCACGTGTCAGCCACTCGGAAGTGGGCCTTTAAAAGGCAACGGGGCCGAGGCGCTTGCACTGTGCGCGACCATTCTCCTCTGCTTCTCCACCGCATCCGGCTCCTCCGTTCTCAACGCTGCCGCTCCACCGCCATGGTGAAGGACAAGACGGGCGCTGGAGCGCGCGAAGAAGGCGACGGGAGCGGCGAATGGCAAGAAGACCCAACGAGGGTCGTCGTCGCGGTCGGCGGTGCCGCTGGGTTGGATCCAGGGCGACTGGATCCGATCCTCGCTCCAGCAGGAAGATCTGGATGAGCTAGCCGAGTCCAGGCTGATCGCCAATGGTGCTGCGCAGTTGCCGGAGGGGGCGACGGAGCCGCAGCCGTGACCGGGTGAGTGTGTTCTGCTTGCCACCCACATTGATCGTGGTTTTTTGCTTCCTCCACACCCTTTTCCGGGGTTTTCTGAACTTCTTCGGAGCCCAACTTCATCACTTTTCCCCCAACACCATCACATACCTTGCGGCGTCCGTGTCCATGTGTGAGAATTTTCTCGGTTGTCGACCGCATTGGGGCCTCTTTAAGAACATCTTCACTATCCGTTCTCAGTCGGTCAAGAAGGCAAACTCGGGTGACGAGAAAACACACGTTATCCAAATGTGTCGGGGTTTGGGTATCCAGAAGAGGAAAAGGAGTTCTTTCCCTTCCATGCCCCTTCCTAAGTGTGTCAGGGGCTGGCAGTCGACCTGGTTCTACTGCCAGGACGTCGCCACTCCAGGACAGTCGACTGGACTTCCCCCTTTTTCCTTCGATCGTGTTCAGACTCCTTCCTCACTGAAAGTGACTGCTGCGGAGAAGGTGGAAACGAACATGCTGGTCGAGAGGGTGGTTCAGCTGATCAACTAGGGCGTGACCGGAATGGACTTGCTGGAGGTATTTCTTTGTCGACGCATCCAACCGCTTCAGGCTCGGTACCACTCGATGTGGATGTACTCTGGTGCCAATGACACCGCTCGGGTCCATCCGGAGGAAGTCCCGGCCAAAATGGTGGCTATGTGGTTGAAGAGTATCACGGGAAACAAGGACAACCCCAGGGGAGCCAGGAGGGTCATCCCATTCAGCGACAACAACCAACCGAACAAGGTTCGAACTTTTGTCACCGACTGTTTTCTTGTGCATCCTGCATCTCTCTCTGAATCTGACTGAAGTTCACTCTACTCTTTGTTTACTGAGATGTATACCATGTCCAACGCGAGCAAATTCTGGAGCAGGACCAGGAGGGGGAGGATAGCACGGACGAGAGTGGCGACTGGCAGTCCTCGGAGGATGACGATGAGGAGGAGAGCGACGAGGCGGACGATGACGAGGGGGTCGGCTCACCGCCACGCTTGGAGCGTCGATCCAAACATCTTCACGACCCAGCGGGCGAGCGTGGCAAGTCCGTGACTCCCAGTACCCAGGCGCAGAAGCGCACTCGGACGTCGACTCCAGAGTCGACGAAGAAGGTTGCCAAGCAGCCCAAGGTTGCGCCCTCGAAGACTCGGAAAACCTTGCCAAAGATCAAGATGGACGTTCCAGTCGCCTCTAGGTGAGTGTTCTATCTTTCTGTGTTTCTTTCCTCCGATTGATACTTCTGTTGTTATAGAGTGGATTATGAACTTTTTTAGCCCCATGACTTCTTCGACTAACATGGATGTTGACAAGGCCCCGGGGGAAGAAGAGGCTGATCATGCGGTTACTTCCAGAGTCGGTAAGCCTTTTCCCATTTGAATTTGATCTGCCGACTGATTCACTGGTCGATTGATATCTTGGGATTGTCTGTGTTGCAGCCCTGCGAGATGTCATTACCCTTCCAGATGACAAAGATGAAGAAGTGCCTCTGAGGGAGAGGAGAAGGAAGGGCAGGACCTCGAGCGGGAGGGCGACTGAAGGACAAGTGGGTGAGTCGATGGTCGAGCGATCCGGAGATTTGGCTCGGGCCAGCGTCACTTTCGCTGATCCACTGTCGACCGACCGTCCATCAGGGTCAACTGCTTAGGCTCCTGCTGCTCTGGTACAAATCCATGCCTCTGATCCTATAGCTGCTCCGACTGCATTGTCGGCGTCCCTCTTCACTACATACCAAACCCCGGACCATCCACCGAGTGCTGCCCGGGAAGCTCTTCTCCAAGTGAATCTCGTGATGGAACAGATGAAAGTGGTGCATGAGGCCAGTCAGGTCGCTTACCAGGCCACAACTACTCTGCAGGCGAACGTCAAGGTTAGTTGATCTCCGAGTGATCTTTTGAGTAGTGATAGTTGCAACCGTCACTTTACTGCCCATATGATGTCTTTCAATGATTGCTTTGGAACCTTTTATGTGCATCTATGAGTCTTCGTTCCGCATCCAATCACCCACTGGGTGTTTTCCTTGTAGCCAATCGGAAATAGCTTCTCTTCTTGAGTCGACTAGGTTGAGTCAAATGTTTTTCTGAACCAGTGGGGGCACACATAGTGCACCCACTGGGTGTAGTCCCCGAGACCGCGATCGACTGCTGGCAGTTGACTGGGGTCTGAGAATCACATTTCTTTACTCGTGCTGGGCAGACCATGCCGAGTGTAACAACCGTACCAGTGGGGGCACGCCGGTGCATCCATTGGGTGTAGTCCCCGAGACTACCGTTGAATGTTTGATTCCGCGGTAGTCTGGATTAACTTTTGTTGCTGTCGACTGACATATCTCTTTTGCTGGCTGCAGAATTCTTGTGACCTTGGGGCTCAACTTTCTGAGCTAGACAAGAAGCAGATCAACATCAATCTTGACTTGGAGTTGGCCAAGAAGAACCTCCAGAAGACCCAGGAGGAAACAACTATCATGGGAGGTAACCACTCGGAACTTTTTATGTTATGATTCTCCATTTCTTCTTTCCAGTCTCTTTGAACCGAGTGATTCCACTCGAACGGATGTGCGTAGTGAAAACCGTCAACTTCAGGCTCGTGTGAAGAATGTTATTTCTTTAGACAAAATGAAGCAGGCTCTGGAGAAGAAGGACTTGGACCTTGCCGCAGCCCAGAAGGAGGCACGAGAGAAAATAGCGCTTGCTGACAAGAAGTTGGCTTCAGTCGGCAAATTAGAAGACGAGATCGCGCAGCCGAAGAAGGACAAGGAGACCTTGACTGATGAAGTGGAGAACCTCGAAGCCAAACAGGGCGTGTTGGAGTCGTATCTGGGGCAGCTTGCAAAGTTGGTCTTGAAACTTGAAGGTATTTCCTCTGGTTCGACTGATTTCAGATGTCGACTGACATGCCTTGTTGAAGTATCGACTCATTGTTTTTCAGACTGTGCAGAGCTCTGTCAGGACTTCGAAGCAGAAACTGGGCGGGTTGAGACAGGTCTCGATCCCATAAACTGCCCCGTCAAAGACGATATTGTGATGAATGTGTTGCAGCTGGAGTCTCATTTGGATAGTGATGTGGACTACCTCACTCGATTGAAGGCCGAGATGACGTGGGTTGACGATGAACTCTGGCCTCAGGCGGAACTTTCATAGGACCTCGAGTCTTTGATGGCTCGACTGAATCAGATCCCCGATCGAGTGCAGGAATGGAAGAAGTCATCTGCTCCGTGTGGTGCTAATGTCGCTCTATCACTGGTCCGAGTGCACTACAAGGACGTCCGAGAAGACAAGCTGGCGGCCCTCAAGGTTGCCAACACAAAGAAGCTCGACTTCTAGTCCATCATGGACAGCTTCCTTGATGCCGCCATGCGCATCGCAGACAACATCGATCTCGACAGCTTCATCGAGCCAGCGAGTCCTCCTCCTGCCGAGTGAACAAACATTATGCCCCACCCTTTATTTGCCTCGGGATGCCGAGTGGTTATGTAACCGTTAAACTCTATCGGGCTTGATGCCTGAGCACTTCTGCCCGTCGTGGTTCTGAACTTTTGAGGGATTTATCTAAACTTTGCTCTCTCGCCCTTGTTGCTTCCGAGTGTTCTTTGATTACGTGCTTCGTCGTACTCGCGGATGGGGATGGAGCACACATTGTACTCGTGGCGTAGCTCAGAGGTGTTCAATCGACACCTCGTCGTCCCTTCGGATAGGGATGGAACGCACGTTGTACTTGTGGCGTAGCTCAGAGGTGTTCAATCGACACCTCGTCGTCCCTGCGGATAGGGATGGAACGCACGTTGTACTTGTGGCGTAGCTCAGAGGTGTTCAATCGACACCTTGTCGTCCCTGCGGATAGGGATGGAACGCACATTGTACTTGTGGTGTAGCTCAGAGGTGTTCAATCGACACCTCGTCGTCCCTACGGATAGGGATGGAACGCACGTTGTACTTTTGGTGTAGCTCAGGGGAATGCTTTTAACTTAGGCGATTACGGGGTCGCAGCTAAGTCCCCGAGTGGGAGGATTTCTCTCCACTCGGAGGTGTTTTTAACTTGGGCGATTACGGGGTCACAGATAAACCCCCGAGTGGGAGGATTGCTCTCCACTCGGAGTGTTTAATAACTTAGGCGATTACGGGGTCGCAGCTAAGCCCTCGAGTGGGAGGATTGCTCTTCACTCGGAGTGTTTTTTAACTTAGGCTATTACGGGGTCACAGCTAAGCCCCCGAGTGGGAGGATTGCTCTTCACTCGGAGTGTGTTTTAACTTAGGCGATTACGGGGTCGTAGCAAAGCCCCCGAGTGGGAGGATTGCTCTCCACTCGGAGTGTTTTTTAACTTAGGCGATTACGGGGTCGCAGCTAAGCCCCGAGTGGGAGGATTGCTTTCCACTCAGAATGTTTTTAACTTAGGCGATTACAGGGTCGCAGCTAAGTCCCCGAGTGGGAGGATTTCTCTCCACTTGGAATGTTTTTAACTTAGGCAATTACGGGGTCGCAGCTAAGCCCCCGAGTGGGAGGATCGCTCTCCACTCGGAATGTTTTTAACTTAGGCAATTACAGGGTCGCAGCTAAGTCCCCGAGTGGGAGGATTGCTCTCCACTCGGAATGTTTTTAACTTAGGCGATTACAGGGTGATGTCTACTACACAACCTTCTTCTTGTAGACATTGTTGGGCCTCCAAGTGCAGAGGTTTGTAGGACAGTAGCAAATTTCCCTCAAGTGGATCAATCCGTGGGAGGCATAGGATGAAGATGGTCTCTCTCAAACAACCCTGCAACCAAATAACAAAGAGTCTCTTGTGTCCCCAACACACCCAATATAATGGTAAATTGTATAGGTGCACTAGTTCGGCGAAGAAATGGTGATACAAGTGCAATATGGATGATAGATAAAGGAATTTCTAATCTGAAATTATAAAAACAGCAAGGTAGCAAGCGATAAAAGTGAACGTAAACGGTATTGCAATGGTAGGAAACAAGGCCTAAGTTTCATACTTTCACTAGTGCAAGTTCTCTCAACAATAATAACATAACTAGATCATATAACTATCCCTCAACATGCAACAAAGAGTCACTCCAAAGTCACTAATAGGGAGAACAAACAAAGAGATTATGGTAGGGTATGAAACCACCTCAAAGTTATCCTTTGTGATCTATCTATTCAAGAGTCCGTAGTAAAATAACATGAAGTTATTCTTTCCATTCGATCTATCATAGAGTTCGTACTAAAATAACACCTTAAGACACAAATCAACCAAAACCCTAATGTCACCTAGATACTCCATTGTCACATCAAGTATCCGTGGGCATGATTATACGATATGCATCACAAAATCTCAGATTCATCTATTCAACCAACACAAAGTACTTCAAAGAGTGCCCCAAAGTTTCTATCGAAGAGTCAAGACGAAAACGTGTGCCAACCCCTATGCATAGATTCCCAAGGTCACGGAACCCGCAAGTTGATCACAAAAACATACATCAAGTGGATCACGTGAATATCCCATTGTCACCACAGATAAGCACGGCAAGACATACATCAAGTGTTCTCAAATCCTTAAAGACTCAATCCGATAAGATAACTTCAAAGGGAAAACTTAATCCATTACAAGAGAGTAGAGGGGGAGAAACATCATAAGATTCAACTATAATAGCAAAGCTCGCGATACATCAAGATCGTATCACCTCAAGAACATGAGAGAGAGAGATCAAACACATAGCTACTGGTACATACCCTCAGCCCCGAGGGTGAACTACTCCCTCCTCGTCATGGAGAGCGCCAGGATGATGAAGATGGCCACCGGTGAGGGATCCCCCTCCGGCAGGGTGCCGGGATGGGCTCCCGATAGGTTTTTGGTGCCTACAGAGGCTTGCGGCGGCGGAACTCCCTATCTATTGTTCTCCTCGAAGGTTTTAGGGTATATGGACTTATATAGGTGAAAGAACTCGGCCAGGGGACGCTCGAGGGGCCCACGAGACAGGGGGGCGCCCCCCACCCTTGTGGCCACCTCGAAGCTTCCTTGACTTCAACTCCAAGTCTACTGGATCACATCCGTTCCAAAAATAATGCTCCAGAAGGTTTCATTCCGTTTGGACTCCGTTTGATATTCCTTTTCTTCGAAACACTGAAATAGGCAAGAAAACAACAATATGGGCTGGACCTCCGGTTAATAGGTTAGTCCCAAAAATAATATAAAAGTGTATAATAAAGCCCATAAACATCCAAAACAGATAAAATAATAGCATGAATGCTTCATAAATTATAGATACGTTGGGGACGTATCAGCATCCCGAGCTTAATTCCTGCTCGTCCTCGAGTAGGTAAATGATAAAAGAAAGAATTTATGAAGTGTGAATGCTAGCAGGTGCACAAGTTTGATCAATGATAATTTCAATCACCTTTTCTAGCATTATTATATGTCATAACAGTAGTTCATCTTATAAAGCTTTTCATGATCAAGTAACAAGCTATTCACATGTTAAAGCATAGACCATAAACTTTCTTGAAAACTAGCAAACTTCATTCTCAGTAATCAAACAATTAGAATTCATCTTATTTTCAGGAAGGGTCTATGTCAGAGCTTTGATTTAGCAAACTCCACATACTCAACTATCATATAGTCTTTCACAATTGCTAACACTCACGTGATATTTATGGTTATGGAGTTTTAATCGGACACTGAGAAAGATAGGGGCTTATAATTTTGCCTCCCAATGTATTCACCTTTGGGTGATGTCAACAATAATAGTTCACGCTAACTTACATCCAATTGGATATATATATCAGGATCTTTCCAACACGAGGTGCTTGCAAAAGGATAAAATGAAAAAGGAAAAGGTGAAGATCACCTTGACTCTTGCATAAAGTAAGAGACATAAGGTAAAATATAGGCCCTTTGCAGAGGGAAGCAGAGGTTGTCATGCACTTTTATGGTCGGATGCACAAAATCTTAGTGAAAAAGAACGTCACTTTATATTTCCACTTGTATGTGGACATTTATTATGCAGTCCATCGCTTTTATTGCTTCTATAACTAGATCGTATAAAGCTTATTTTCTTCACACTAATAAGTCACACATATTTAGAGAGCAATTTTTATTGCATGCACCGATGACAACTTACTTGAAGGATCTTACTCAATCCATAGGTAGGTATGGTGGACTCTCATGGCAAAAACTGGGTTTAAGGATATTTGGAAGCACAAGTAGTATCTCTACTTGGTGCAAGGAATTTTGGCTAGCATGAGGGGGAAAGGCAAGCTCAACATGTTTGAATGATCCATGACAATATACTTTAACTGAGATGTGAGAAAACATAACCCATTACGTTGTCTTCCTTGTCCAACATCAACTCTTTAGCATGTCATACTTAATGAGTGCTCACAATTATAAAATATGTCCAAGATACTATATTTATATGCGAAATGTCTCTTCCTTCAATATTCTTTCATGAATTGTTCAAATGACCAATACAATGCTTACTAACCTTCAATAAATTTACAACCTCTACTTCTTAGATGTGAAGTCATTACTCCCCATGAGATAAGCATATGAAACATATATAATTTCAGATTTATGGCATTCAACTCATTCAACCATTTACTCATAGGATATAAGTGAAGCACACGAGTAAATGACAAACTACTCCAAAAAGATATAAGTGAAGATCAATGAGTAGTTAAATAATTATGTATCCATGTGAATACTCTCTCTCATTTAAGAATTTCAGATCTTGGTATTTTATTCAAACATCAAGCAAAACAAAACAAAATGGCATTGCAAGGATAGCACAACTCATGTGAAGAAGCAAAAAACTTAGGTTCAACCGATAGTAACTGATAATTGTTGAAGAAGAAAGGTGGGATGCCTACCGGGGCATCCCCAAGCTTAGATGCTTGAGACTTCTTGTAATGTTATCTTGGGGTGCCTTGCTCATCCCCAAGCTTGAGCTTTTGTGTCTCCTTAATTCCTTTTATATCTCGGTTTCCTAAATCTCGAAAGCTTCATCCACACCAAACTCAACAAGAACTCATGAGATAAGTTAGTATAAAACAATGCAATAACCTTATCATTCTCTACTCTAACAAATTATTAACATTATTATTCAACATTGCATACTAAATGTCTCTGCATAGTTAATACTCCTATCCTCAAATAGAATCATTAAACAAGCAAACATATGCAAACAATGCAAACATAACAGCAATCTGCCAAAACAGTATAGTCTGTAAAGAATGCAAGATTCATCATACTTCCTTAACTCCAAAAATTATAAGAAAATAACTACGCTGTAGGAAATTTATCAGAGATCGATATGCAAAAAGATTCAACATAGTATCACTCTCTGACTTTTCTAGGGAATTTTGCAACAGCGGTAAACTTTCGGTTTTGAAACAGCAACATGTATACTTGCAAAATAAGCATGGTAAAGGCTATCCTTGACATTTTTATTGAAAATATAGAAGTAAAATATTATTCTAAATAACAGCAAGCAAATACTAACAAAATAAAATGACGCTCCAAGCAAAACACATATCATGTGGCGAATAAAAATATAGCTCCAAGTAAAGTTACCGATGAACGAAGACGAAAGAGGGGATGCCTTCCGGGGCATACCCAAGCTTAGGGTCTTGGTTGTCCTTGAATATTACCTTGGGGTGCCTTGTGCATCCCCAAGCTTAGGCTCTTACCACTCCTTATTCCATAGTCCATCGAATCTTTACCCCAAACTTGAAAACTTCGACCACACAAAACTTAACAGAAAACTCGTAAGCTCCATTAGTAAAAAAAACCACCACTTTAAGGTACTGTAATTAACTCATTATTTATTTATATTGGTGTTAAACCGAATGTATTACAACTTCTCTATGGTTCATACCCTCCGATACTACTCATAGATTCATCAAAATAAGCAAATAACACCTAGAAAACAGAATCTATCAAAAACAGAACAGTCTGTAGTAATCTGTATCATTCGAATACTTCTGTAACTCCAAAATTCTGAAATAAATTGCTGGACCTGAGGAATTTGTCTATTAATCATATGCAAAAATAATAAACCTAAAATCACTCTCCTGTAAAAAATGGCAGCTAATCTCGTGGGCGCTAAAGTTTCTGTTTTTTTACAGCAAGATCACATTGACTTCACCCAAGTCTTCCTAAAGGCTCTACTTGGCACAAACAATTATTAAAACTAAAACCACATCTAACCAGAGGCTAGATTAATTATTTATTACTAAACAGGAACAAAAAACAAGGAACAAAAATGAAATTGGGTTTCCTCCCAACAAGCGCTATCGTTTAACGCCCCTAGCTAGGCATGATGATTTCAATGATGCTCACATAAAAGATAAGGATTGAAACATAAAGAGAGCATCATGAAGAATATGACTAGCACATTTAAGTCTAACCCACTTCCTATGCATAGGGATTTCGTGAGCAAACAATGTATGGGAACAATAATCAACTAGCATAGGAAGGAAAAACAAGCATGACTTCAAAACTTTAAGCACATAGAGAGGAAACTTGATATTATTGCAATATGTAGAAGCATATGATCCTCTCTCATAATAATTTTCAGTAGAATCATGAATGAATTCAACCATATAACCAGCACCTAAAGCATTCTTTTCATGATCTACTTTCATAGAAATTTTACTACTCTCCACATAAGCAAATTTATTCTCATGAATAGTAGTGGGAGCAAACTCAACAAAATAATTATCATGTGAGGCATAATCCAATTGAAAACTAAAATCATGATGACAAGTTTCATGGTTATCATTAATTTTAATAGCATACAAGTCATCACAATAATTATCATAGATAGCAACTTTATTCTCATAATCAATTGGAACATCTTCTGAAATTGTGGATTCATCACTAAATAAAGTCATGACCTCTCCAAATCCACCTTCATCAATATAACCATAAGATTCAACACCCTCCAAAAATAGTGGGATCAATACTACCTAAAGTTGACACTCTTCCAAACCCACTTTCATCAATATAATTATCATAAATAGGAGGCATGCTTTCATCATAATAAATTTGCTCATCAAAACTTGGGGGACAAAAAATATCATATTCATCAAACATAGCATCCCCAAGCTTGTGGCTTTGCATATCATTAGCATCATCGGTATTCAAAGAATTCATACTAACAACATTGCGATCCCACTCATCATTCAAAGATTTAGTGACAAACATTTTATAGATTTCTTCTTCTAGCACTTGAGCACAATTTTCCTTTCCATCATTCTTACGAAAGATATTAAAAAGATGAAGCGTATGAGACAAACTCAATTCCTTTTTTTGTAGTTTTCTTTTATAGACTAAACTAGTGATAAAACAAGAAACAAAAAGATTCGATTGCAAGATCTAAAGATATAACTTCAAGCACTCACCTCCCCGGCAACGGCGCCAGAAAAGAGCTTGATGTCTACTACACAACCTTCTTCTTGTAGACGTTGTTGGGCCTCTAAGTGCAGAGGTTCGTAGGAAAGTAGCAAATTTCCCTCAAGTGGATGACCTAAGGTTTATCAATCCGTGGGAGGCATAGGATGAAGATGGTCTCTCTCAAACAACCCTGCAACCAAATAACAAAGAGTTTCTTGTGTCCCCAACACACCCAATAGTGCACTAGTTCGGCGAACAGATGGTGATACAAGTGCAATATGGATGATAGATAAAGGTATTTGTAATCTGAAATTATAAAAACAGCAAGGTAGCAAGCGATAAAAGTGAGCGTAAACGGTATTTCAATGGTAGGAAATAAGGCCTAAGGTTCATACTTTCACTAGTGCAAGTTCTCTCAACAATAGTAAAATAAATGGATCATATAACTATCCCTCAACATGCAACAAAGAGTCACTCCAAAGTCACTAATAGAGGAGAACAAACAAAGAGATTATGGTAGGGTACGAAACCACCTCAAAGTTATCCTTTCCGATCTATCTATTCAAGAGTCTGTAGTAAAATAACATGAAGCTATTCTTTCCTTTTGATCTATCATAGAGTCCGTACTAAAATAACACCTTAAGACACAAATCAACCAAAACCCTAATGTTACTTAGATACTCCATTGTCACCTCAAGTATCCATGGGCATGATTATACGATATGCATCACAAAATCTCAGATTCATCTATTCAACCAACACAAAGTACGTCAAAGTGTGCCCCAAAGTTTCTATCGGAGAGTCAAGACGAAAACGTGTGCCAACCCCTATGCATAGATTCCCAAGGTCACGGAACCCGCAAGTTGATCACCAAAACATACGTCAAGTGGATCACGTGAATATCACATTGTCACCACAGATAAGCACGACAATACATACATCAAGTGTTCTCAAATCCTTAAAGACTCAATCCGATAAGATAACTTCAAAGGGAAAAATCAATCCATTACAAGAGAGTAGAGGGGGAGAAACATCATAAGATCCAACTATAATAGCAAAGCTCGCGATACATCAAGATCGTATCACCTCAAGAACACGAGAGAGAGAGAGAGATCAAACACATAGCTACTGGTACATACCCTCAGCCCCGAGGGTGAACTACTCCCTCCTCGTCATGGAGAGCGCTGGGATGATGAAGATGGCCACTAGAGAGGGATCCCCCCTCCGGCAGGGTGCCGGAACAGGCTCCCGAGAGGTTTTTGGTGGCTACAGAGGTTTGCGGCGATGGAACTCCTGATCTATTGTTCTCCTTGAAGGTTTTAGGGTACATGGACTTATATAGGTGAAAGAAGTCGGTCAGGGGACGCTCGAGGGGCCCACGAGACAGGGGGGCGCGCCTAGTAGGGGGGGGTGCCCCCCACCCTCGCGGCCTCCTCGAAGTTTCCTTGACTTCAACTCCCAGTCTCCTAGATCACATCCATTCGAAAAATAACGCTCCCGAAGGTTTCATTCCGTTTGGACTCCGTTTGATATTCCTTTTCTTCGAAACACTAAAATAGGCAAGAAAACAGCAATATGGCTGGGCCTCCGGTTAATAGGTTAGTTCCAAAAATAATATAAAATTGTATAATAAAGCCCATAAACATCCAAAACAGATAATATAATAGCATGAATGCTTCATAAATTATAGATATGTTGGAGACGTATCACAGGGTCGCAGCTAAGTCCCCGAGTGGGAGGATTGCTCTCCTCTCGGAATGTTTTTAACTTAGACGATTACGGGGTCGCGGCTAAGCCCCCGAGTGGGAGGATTGCTCTCCACTCGGAATGTTTTTAACTTAGGCGACTACAGGGTCGTAGCTAAGTCCCCGAGGGGGAGGATTGCTCTCCACTCGGAGTGTTTTTAACTTAGGCCAATCGGATTCGCGGCTAGGCCACCCACTAGGGGATTTTAGACACAGATGCTTATGGGAAAGTGATCATTATGATACTGAAAAAATCTTGTCTTTAGAAAGCAAACTGAAATACTTTTATTACAACTCGTCAGGTCGAGTGATCTATGTGTAGAAGTGACCGTCACATCCCTAGCTTCTGGTGCTGCCTAGTGTTTGCATCTTGCTTGCATCATGTTTAACTTTCATGGAAATTTGAAATGGGGATGTTCAAACCCTAGCATCAAAAGGAATTCAAATAGGTTCAACCAAAATATTTTTCAATGATTTCAAAATGCCCTTTAAAAATGTTCATCATTTCTGGATCAAGGTGGAAGCATCTACCAAAAATGGTTCACATTTTTGCAGGACATATTTGGACTTTGAATTAATCCAAACATATTTGAATTGGGGCTATTTAAATGCTATGTATATTTTAGATGCTCCAAAAATGTTGGAAATTGTTAAGGGTCACTGGAATAATTCAGAAAGCACCCATAATTATTTCCAGGATTTTATGAAATGGTTTAGCATTATTACTAAACCAAAACAGAGAAACAAAATAGAAAACAGAAACAAGAGAGAGAGAGAGAAGTGCTTACCTGTGCAGCCCACCAGAGCCGGCCCAGCTCCTGTGCTGGTCCAGCACTGTGCAGCCCAGCCCACCGCAGCCGCCACCGTCTTCAACCTCCTGCCAGTAGGCAGGAGGGCGTGTGCCCGACGCGCGCACGCAAGCGCCAGCCACCTCATGCTTGCCTGCTCGCCGCTGGACTCACCCGAGGGCGCCACACACCCTCCCAGGCCTCTCACTCTCTCCCGTGCCTTCTCCCCCCTCCTCTAGGCTCCCTCTCTCTCCCACCGAGCGGAGCTCGTCGCCACCGCTCGCTGCAGCCACAACCACCGTCTCCCCCTCGCCTCACCGACACGCCCAGAAGCTCCGTCTCGACGTCCTCGACCTCCTCAACGAGCCAAGAGGCCCTGGATGCGCCGCAATGCCGCCACCGCCGCCGTTTCCCTCGTCGGGCACTAGAGATTGTCGCCACCGATTCGTCGTCCACAGGGCCTCCCCAAGCTCGTTGACCCCCTCTCCGACCCCGCCGTGAGCTCCTCTTCCTCTCCCTAGCTCCCGTGCTTGTTTGGCCTCCGTAGCCGCCGTTTCCACCTCACCCGAAAGCTCCCCGCCGCCGGCCATGGCGCCGTCGTGGCTAGAGCCACAGTGGCTCGAAGCCAACCTCACTGTTGTGCTCAGCGCAGCACCAGGAGCCCATAGCCACCGCCAGCTCCTCCTCCCGTGCACCGTAGCGTTGAACCCAACCCCGTCCGAACTCCGGCCGCCGCAGTCGAGCTCGCCGGCGTCGTTTCTGACGTCCCCGTGTCCAACCACTTGCACCACTGGATGCGGCAGCTCCCCAGCTATGAGTAGCACATCTCCATCGGGGATTTGGTCACCGGAGGACCAAATCCGAGGCCCTCCGCCGCGTCTGACCTCGCCGGCGTCGAGTCGCCGGCGGGTTTGACCCCGCTGACCAGGGGTTTGACCTCCCTGGGGTCAACACGCATGGGCCCCGCCCCTGACTAGATTAGTTTAGGACTAATTACCCCTGCTGACACTGACAGTGGGCCCAATGGCTGTTAATTTGATTAGTTAGAATTAATTAACCCTGTTAGTTACTTGTGTCACTGACGTGTGGACCCCAATGGTCAGGTTTGACCTGGACCGGGTCAGTTGACCTGCCGACGTCATCATGATGTCATGCCAACGCAGTAAACTCTTTTTGGAATTAGTTTAATTCTAAAATAGCCAGGAAATTCCAGAGAATGTTATAAACTTCTAAAAATTATATAAAATCAACCGTAACTCAGAATGAAATAAATTATATATGAAAAATGATCAGAAAAATCCAATCTATCATTCTGTACCATTTTCATGCATGTTAGAACAACTTATGACTACTGTTCAGGACAATTCAATTAAATGCCATGTAATAAATCACGTATGGAGTTTGAATTTGAATCTTTGATTCAAACCAACTTCATTTAATATGGTTTTAGTTGCATTAGCACAAACCACAGCATATTGCCATGTCACATTCATGCATCATATTGTTGCATTGCATTGCTTGTGTTTCTTCTTTGTTTGTCGGTGCTTGTCCCCTCTTAGTAGACGTGTACCGACGATGTGATCGATGACACCGATGAAGAACTATATTATCTTCAGAAGTGCCAGGCAAGCAAAACCCCCTTGTTCATTCTGATACAATCCCACTCTCTTGCTCCTGCTCTCTTTTACTGCATTAGGACAACAACGATTCATCTGTTACTTGCTGCGGTAGCTGAACCCCTTTATCCTCTGCATGACCTGTCATTGCCACAGTAAATAAATGAAACCCACTAGCATGAGTAGGAGTTGTTTGAGCCCTGTTGTGCCTACTCATTCATGCTTGTTTGTCATGCCTGCTACTGCTTAGAGTTGAGTCCGGTCTGATTCATCGTGGATGAATTGGAGGTGTGTAAGCATGTCCTACTGTGTGTGAGCTAAATGTGTGAACACGATTTGGTAAAGGTAGCGGTGAGAGGCCATGTAGGAGTGCATGGTGGGTTGTCTCATTGTAGCCGTCCTCAGGAACTGAGTTATGTGTTTGTGATCCATGAGCAGCTACTACCACACATTGGGATCCTTAATTGACTCTCTCGACTTATTAATCAACATGATCTCTGTCCAGGAGTTGCAACTAGTTTCTGGTGTTTGTAGGTAGTGTTAGTAGTCTACCAAGTGGCACCCGGTACAGGTGGGCTTAGGACAGACTAGGCACAGTGGCCCGGTGTACCAAGTGGCACCTGGATGGTGGGCTTGAGAACCCTGCACACATCGTTTGGGGCCGTGAGCGACACCCCGGCCGGATCTCCTTGCGGATGGAACCCGAATAGGCGATAAACCTGGACGAGAGACTTGTGTGGTTAGTCAAGTCGTAGCCGATACCCTCGCTGGGCTTCCGCTTGAAGGTTGCCGATTACATGTCGTGTAAATGGCGGTAAGTGGTGAGAGAGTGTGTGAAGAAGTACACCCCTGTAGGGTTAACATTATCTATTCGAATAGCCGTGTCCGCGGTAAAGGACTTCTGGGTTGCCTGTACAGTTCATAGACAAGTGAAAGTGGATACTCTAAAATGCGCAAGATAAGTGTGAGTGCTATGGATGGCGTTCTCGTAGGGAGACGGGAGTGGATCCATAGTGGTGTATTGGTATGGTGAATATGTGGACTCGTGTGCGCCACCTCAAAAGAGTTACTTGCAGTCATAGTTCAGGTTAGCCACCGAGTCAAAGTTGGCTTGCTGCAGTTAAACTCCACCACCCTCTTTGTTGATAATGATGCATATGTAGTTAGTTCTGATGTAAGTCTTGCTGGGTACATTTGTACTCATGCTTGCCTATTTTACGTTTTTGCAGAGAGACTTCAGTATCGCTAGTAGTTTCGCGTGGACTTCGACGTTTAGCATGTTACCTCAGCTACGATCTTGTGCCCTCGGCAGGATCTAGTAGATAGTCAGGCTTCTCAGCCATTTTCATTTGTAGATGTCTGTACCCAAACATGCTCACGATCTCTTTGCCTCAACGGTGATCTAGGATTGTGTGCCGACTGAACGGTTTCTGTCCTTACCAATCGACTGTGAATTCTGTTCCATGACTGGGACACTGCAGAGTTCTGATCTCCTGCCGCCCGGAGCAGCGCACTGATCTGTTCCAGGCCTCTTCCAGCCTCCGAGCGAGATGGCTGAATGGACTCCGCAATACGTGCAGCAGCTGCGAGATTCTGAATCGGTGTGCGGAATACCTGAGTTTCCTGTGGAAACAACTATCGTGTGTGTCGACTGGATCCGGGGATCAATCGACGGGCACGCCCGTCGAGAGAATGTTGGCAATTCTCCAAACGGGTGTGCTCGGCCAGCATGGCCAGGCGCACGTCCTCCAAAGCCCGAGCCTCGGTGGTTTCCCCTACGATGGGGGTAAGGAGAGCCTCCTCGTTGCAGCGATGTAGCTCTTCCCTCTGTTGCGAACTGAGAAGTTGGGGCTGGTACTCCTCATGGTCTAGCAATGTACCATCACCATCCTTGTTCTCACCGATGCGGCGGAAACCAGGCGGGCCGCGATGAGAGTCGACCATGAGGACTTCTGCTGCGGGGTCACAACTCCCGCTCTCGGGAAGTGTGTCTGTGAAGTCAGTCGACGAGTCGACTGGACCGGAGTGATATACGTCGGGCTCGATCGCCGCAACCCGGGGGGTGAATGCCTACCGCCCGCATGTTTCATCCACCGCTGGAGCCGTGAACGGCCCGACAGCTTGCGGCGGCATCCAGCGGAGCGAAAGGTCAACAAGGGTGTCGACTGGTACGGAGTCGACGGCTGCCGAAGGAGGACGCCACGGGCACTCGCGTGGAAGTGCGACGAGCCTCAGATCAGCAGCGCCTCGATACTAAGGGGGGCCTCCTGGAGCCTGGCCGAATCATCAGCGACAAAAGTGAGCGCCCCGAGTCAGAACTCGTGGCCCATGATTAAACTGCCACCGGAAACCATGTTGATGAAGACTGAAGAAAATGCAACCTCACGGGAAGTCACTAAGACGCTTTGCCCCACGGTGGGCGCCAACTGTCGTGGTACTAAGACTGACAGTAAGAGTAGAGGGTATGTAGGAGGAGGCAAGGTCCTAGCTAGGTGAGGTTGTATGCAAGTGTTTACAAGTTCAGGCTACTCTCGGAGGAGGTAAAAGCCCTACATCTCGGTGCCCGGAGGCGGTCGAATGGATTTCAGTATATGCATGTGTGTTACAGGGGGTGCGAACCCTTGTGCCAGAGGAGAGGGGTGGCTTATATAGAGTGCGCCAGGACCCCAGCCATCCCCCGTTACAGAGGATTCAATGTACATAAAGGAGGGATGTTACTGATAACGCCAGCCATAAGTGTCATTAATGCCCTTGAAGACTACGGACTGAATGCTTGACTGTTGCAGTTCCATGTGTCTCCTGGTCTTCATAGGTTGAGTGGTTTCTTGTATGGTTGAGTGGTCTTCGGAAAGGAGGGATACCCGAGTGATATGATTGGTCGAGTGGATTGCACTTGACGTCTTCGTTGGGTACTCCCTATTGTCTCTTGAGCTTCTTTGCTTCTAGGGTAGTGACCTTGGGTAGGGTATGTTGGTCAGGCCTATAACCCTACCCTAGGTCTATATCCTCATTAGCGCCCCCTTCCTTCCTTCTCCTTTTCCCTTCCCCTTTTCCTATTCCATGTGGGAGGTGGAATCCTACTAGGACTGGGGAGTCCTAGTAGGACTCCACACTTTGGGCGCGCCCTATGAGGGTTGGCCTCCTCCTCCCTCCATCCTTTATATACGTGGCCAGGAGGCACCCCATAGACACACAAGTTGATCATTGATCTTTAGCCGTATGCGGTGCCCCCCTCCACCATAATCCACCTCGGCCATATCATAGCGGTGCTTAGGCGAAGCCCTGCATCGGTAGCTTCATCAAAACCATCATCATGCCGTCGTGCTGACGGAACTCTCCCTCGAAGCTCTACTAGATCGTGAGTTCGTGGGACGTCACCGAGCTGAATGTGTGCAGATCGCGAAGGTGACGTACGTTCGGTACTAGGATCGGTCGATCGTTAAGACGTACGACTACATCAACCGCGTTGTTATAACACTTCCGCTTACGGTCTACGAGGGTACGTGGACGACACTCTCCCCTCTTGTGGCTATGCATCACCATGATGTTGCGTGTGCATAGGAATTTTTTGAAATTACTACGTTCCCCAACAGTGGCATCCGAGCCAGGTTTATGCGTAGATGTTATATGCACGAGTAGAACACAAGTGAGTTGTGTGCGATACAAGTCATACTGCTTACCAGCATGTCATACTTTGATTCGGCGGTATTGTTGGATGAAGCGGCCCGGACCGACATTACGCGTACGCTTACGCGAGACTGGTTCTACCGACGTGCTTCGCACATAGGTGGCTAGCGGGTGTCAGTTTCTCTAACTTTAGTTGAATCGAGTGTGGCTACACCCGATCCTTGTTGATGGTTAAAACAACACTAACTTGACGAAATATCGTTGTGGTTTTCATGCGTAGGTAAGAACGGTTCTTGCTCAGCCCGTAGTAGCCACCTAAACTTGCAACAACAAAGTAGATGACGTCTAACTTGTTTTTGCAGGCCATGTTGGGATGTGATATGGTCAAGACATGATTGTATGAGATGATCATGTTTTGTAACAAAGTTATCGGCAACTGGCAGGAGCCATATGGTTGTCGCTTTATTGTATGCAATGCAATCGCCCTGTAATTGTTTTTACTTTGTCACTAAGCGGTAGAGATAGTCGTAGAAACAATAGTTGGCGAGACGACAACGATGCTACGATGGAGATCAAGGTGTCGCGCCGGTAACGATGGTGATCATGACGGTGCTTTGGAGAAGGAGATCAAAGACACAAGATGATGATGGCCATATCATATCACTTATATTGATTACATGTGATGTTTATCATTTATGCATCTTATTTTGCTTTGATTGACGGTAGCATTATAAGATGATCTCTCACTAAATTTCAAGGTATAAGTGTTCTCCCTCAGTATGCACCGTTGCCAAAGTTCGTCGTGCCAAGACACCATGTGATGATCGGGTGTGATAAGCTCAACGTTCACCTACAACGGGTGCAAGCCAGTTTTGCACAAGCAGAAATACTCGGGTTAAACTTGACGAGCCTAGCATATGCAGATATGGCCTCGGAACACTGAGACCGAAAGATAGAGCATGAATCATATAGTAGATATGATCAACATAGTGATGTTCACCATTGAAAACTACTCCATCTCACATGATGATCGGACATGGTTTAGTTGATTTGGATCATGTGATCACTTAGATGATTAGAGGGATGTCTATCTAAGTGGGAGTTCTTAAGTAATATTATTAATTGAACTTTAATTTATCATGAACTTAGTCCTGATAGTATTTTGCAAAATTGTGTTGTAGATCAATAGCTCGCGTTATAGCTTCCCTATGTTTTTATATGTTCCTAGAGAAAACTAAGTTGAAAGATGATAGTAGCAATGATGCAGACTGGGTCCATGATCTGAGGTTTATCCTCATTGTTGCATAGAGGAATTATGTCCTTGATGCACCGCTAGGTGACAGGCCTATTGCGGGAGCAGATGCAGATGTTATGAACGCTTGGCTAGCTCAATATGATGAGTACTTGATAGTTTAGTGCACTATGCTTAACGGCTTAGAATCGGGACTTCAAAAACGTTTTGAACGTCATGGACCATGTGAGATGTTCTAGGAGTTGAAGTTAATATTTCAAGAAAATACCCGAGTTAAGAGATATTAAGTCTCCAACAAGTTCTATAGCTAAAAGATGGAGGAGAATAGCTCAAGCAGTGAGCATGTGCTCAGATTGTTTGGGTACTACAATCACTTGAATCAAGTGAGAGTTAATCTTCCAGATAAGATAGTGATTGACAGAGTTCTCTAGTCACCATCACCAAGTTACTGGAACTTCGTGATGAACTGTAGTATGCAAGGGATGACGAAAACGATTCCCGAGCTCTTCATGACGTTGAAATAGACGAAGGTAGAAATCAAGAAAAGAGCATCAAGTTGATGATTGATAAGACCACTAGTTTCAAGAAAAGGGTAAAGGGAAAGAAAGGGAACTTCAAGTAGATGGCAAGCAAGTTGTCACTCCCATGAAGAAGCCCAAAGCTGGACCAAAGCCTGAAACTAAGTGCTTCTACTGCAAAGGAAATGGTCACTGGAAGCGGAAATGCCCTGAATATTTGGTGGATAAGAAGGATGGCAAAATGAACAAGGGTATATTTGATATACAGGTTAGTGATGTGTACCCTACTAGTATTTATAGTAGCCCCTGGGTATTTGATACTTGTTCGATTGCTAAGATTAGTAACTCGAAATAGGAGTTACAGAATAAACAGAGACTAGTTGAGGGTGAAGTGAATATGTGTGTTGGAAGTGGTTCCAAGAATGATATGATCATCACCGCACAGTCCCTATATTTTCGAGATTAGTGTTGAACCTAAATAAATGTTATTTGGTGTTTGCGTTGAGCATAAATATGATTAGATCATGTTTATTGCGATACGATTATTCATCTAAGACAGAGAATAAATTGTTATTCTATTCACATGAATAAAACCTACTATGGTCATACACCCAATGTTGATTGTTTATTGAATCTTGATCATAGTGATACACATATTCATAATATTGATTCCAAAAGATGCAAATTTGATAATGATAGTGCAACATATTTGTGGCACTGCCGTTTGGGTCATATCGGTGTAAAGCGCATGAAGAAACTCCATAAAGATCGACTTTTGGAATGACTTGATTATGAATCATTTGATGCTTGCGAACCGTGCCTTATGGGCAAGATGATTAAAACTCCATTCTCCAGAACAATGGTATGAGCTACTAACTTATTGAAAGTAATACATACCGATGTATGCGATCCAATGAGTGTTGACTCTCGTGGCGAGTATCATTATTTTCTGACCTTCACAGATGATTTGAGCAGATATGGGTATATCTACTTAATGAAACACAAGTCTGAAACATTTGAAAAGTTCAAAGAATTTCATAGTGAAGTGGAGAATCATCGTCAAAGGAAAATAAAGTTTCTATGATCTGATCGTGGAGGAGAATATTTGAGTTATGAGTTTGGCCTTCATATAAAACAATGTGGAATAGTTTCACAGCTCACGCCACCTGCAACACCACAGTGTTATGGTGTGTCTGAACATCGTAACCGCGCTTTATTGGATATGGTGCGATCTATGATGTCTCTTATCGGTTTACCACTTTCGTTTTGGGGTTATGCATTAGACACAGTTGCATTCACTTTAAATAGGGCACCATCAAAATCCATTTAGACGACGCCTTATGAACTATGGTTTGGTAAGAAACCAAAGTTGTTGTTTCTTAAAGTTTGGGGCTGCGATACTTATGTGAAAAAGCTTCAACCTGATAAGCTCGAGCCCAAATCGGAGAAATGCGTCTGCATATGATACCCAAAGGAAATTGTTGGGTACACCTTCTATCACAGATCTGAAGGCAAGATATTCATTGCTAAGAATGGATCCTTTCTAGAGAAGGAGTTTCTCTCGAAAGAAGTGAGTGGGAGGAAAGTAGAACTTGATGAGGTATCGTATCTTCTCCCGAATTGGAAAGTAGTTCTCACAGAAATCGGTTCTAGTGATTCCTACACCAATGAGTGAGGAAGCTAATGATGATGATTATGAAACTTTAGATCAAGTTACTATAGAACCTCGTAGGTCTTCCAGAGTATGGTCCACACCAGAGTGGTACGGTAATCCTATTCTGGAGGTCATGTTACTAGACCATGATGAACCTATGACCTATGAGGAAGCGATGATCAGCCCAGATTCCACGAAATGGTTTGAGGCCACGAAATCTGAGATGGGATCCATGTATGAGAACAAAGTGTGGACTTTGGTGGACTTGCCCGATGATCGGTAAGCCATATTAAATAAATGGATCTTCAAGAGGAAGACGGACACTGATAGTAGTGTTACTATCTACATAGCTCGACTTTTCGCAAAAGGTTTTCGACAAGTTCAAGGTGTTGACTACAATGAGATTTTCTCAAATGTAGCGATGCTTAAATCCGTCCAAATCATGTTAGTAGTTGCCATATTTTATGAAATCTGGCAAATAGATGTCAAAACTGCATTCCTTAAATGCATATTTCTTAAAGAAGAGTTGTATATGATGCAACCATAAGGTTTTGTCGATCCTAAAGGTACTAACAAGGTGTGCAAGCTCTAGCGATCCATCTATGGACTGGTGCAAGCATCTTGGAGTTGGAATATACGCTTTGATGAGTTGATCAAAGCATATGGTTTTATACAGACTTTTGGAGAAGTCTGTATTTACAAGAAAGTGAGTGGGAGCTTTGTAGCATTTCTAATATTATATGTGGATGACATATTGTTGATTGGAAATGATATAGAATTTCTGGATAGCATAAAGGGATATTTGAAAGAAGTTTTTCAAAGAAAGACCTCGGTGAAGCTGCTTACATTTTGAGCATCAAGATCTATAGAGATAGATCAAGGCACTTGACAAGTTTTTTCAATGAGTACATACCTTGACAAGATTTTGAAGTAGTTCAAAATGGAACAGTCAAAGAAGGAGTTCTTACCTGTGTTGCTAGCTGTGAAGTTGAGTAAGACTCAAACCCGACCACAGCAGAAAATAGAAAGAGAATGAAAAGCCATTCCCTATGCCTCAGCCATAGGTTCTATGAAGTATGCCATTCTATGTACCAGACCTATTGTATACCCTGCCCGGAGTTTGGCAAGGGAGTACAATAGTGATCTAGGAGTAGATCACTGGACAGCGGTCAAAATTATCCTTAGTGGAATAAGGAAATATTTCTCGGTTATGGAGGTGACAAAGAGTTCATCATAAAGCGTTACGTTGATGCAAGGTTTGACACCGATCTAGATGATTCTGAGTCTCGATCTAGATACATATTGAAAGTGGGAGCAATTAGCTAGAGTAGCTCCGTGCAGAGCATTGTAGACATAGAATATTTGCAAAATACATATGGCTCTGAATGTGATAGACCCGTTGACTAAACTTCTCTCACAAGCAAAAAATGATCACACCTTAGTACTCTTTGGGGGTGAATCATGTAGCGATGTGAACTAGATTATTAACTCTAGTAAATCCTTTGGGAGTTGGTCACATGACGATGTGATCTATGGGTGTTAATCACATATAGATGTGAATATTTATGTTAAATCACATGGTGACGTGAACTAGATTATTGACTCTAGTGCAAGTGGGAGACTGAAGGAAATATGCCCTAGAGGCAATAATAAAGTTATTATTTATTTCCTTAATTCATGATAAATGTTTATTATTCATGCTAGAATTGTATTAACCAGAAACTTAGTACATGTGTGAATACACAGACAAACAGAATGTCACTAGTATGGATCTACTTGACTAGCTCATTGAATCAAAGATGGTTATGTTTCCTAGCCATAGACATGAGTTGTCATTTGATTAACAGGGTCACATCATTTAAGAATGATGTGATTGACTTGACCCATTCCGTTAGCTTAGCACTTGATCGTTTCGTATATTGCTATTGCTTTCTTCATGACTTATACATGTTCCTACGACTATTGGATTATGCAACTCCCGAATACCGGAGGTACACTTTGTGTGCTACGAAGCGTCACAACGTAACTGGGTGATTATAAAGGTGCTCTACAGGTGTCTCCGATGATACTTGTTGAATTGGCATAGATCAAGATTAGGATTTGTCATTCCGATTGTTGGAGAGGTATCTCTGGGCCCTCTCGGTGATGCACATCACTATAAGCCTTGCAAGCAATGTGACTAATGAGTTAGTTGCGGGATGATGCATTACGAAACGAGTAAAGAGACTTGCCGGAAACGATATTGAACTAGGTATTGAGATACGGACGATCGAATCAAGGGCAAGTAACATACCGATGACAAAGGGAACAATGTATGTTGTTATGCGGTTTGACCGATAAAGATCTTCATAGAATATGTAGGAGCCAATATGAGCATCCAGGTTCCGCTATTGGTTATTGACCGGAGATGAGTCTCGGTCATGTCTACATAGTTCTCGAACCCGTAGGGTCCGCACGCTTAACGTTCTGTGATGATTTATATTATGAGTTATGTGATTTGATGACCGAAGTTTGTTCGGAGTCCCGGTGACATGACGAGGAGTCTCGAAATGATCGAGCCGTAAAGATCGATATATTGGAAGGCTATATTCGGACATCAGAGAGGTTCCGAGTGATTCGGGTATTTTTCGGAGTACCGGAGAATTACGGGAATTCGTATTGGGCCTTAATGGGCCATACGGGAAAGGAGAGAAAAGGCCTAAAGGGTGGCTGCACCCCTCCCCATGGACTGGTCCAAAATGGACTAGGGAGGGGGTGCCTGTCGTGGTACTAAGACTAATAGTAAGAGTAGGGGGTACGTAGGAGGAGGCAAGGTCCTAGCTACGATGAAGTTGTACGCAAGTGTTTACGAGTTCAGACCCCTCTCGGAGGAGGTAAAAGCCCTACATCTCGGTGCCCGGAGGCGGTCGACTGGATATCAGTATATGCGTGTGTGTTACAGGGGGTGCGAACCCTTGTGCCAGAGGAGGGGGGTGGCTTATATAGAGTGCGCCAGGACCCCAGCCATCCCCCGTTACAGAGGGTTCAATGTACATAAAGGAGGGACGTTACTGATAACGCCAGCCATAAGTGTCATTAATGCCCTTGAAGACTACGGATTGAATGCTTGACCGTTGCAGTTTCGTGTGACTCCTGGTGTTCATAGGTCGAGTGGTTTCTTGTATGGTCGAGTGGTCTTCAGAAAGGAGGGATACCCGAGTGATATGATTGGTCGAGTAGATTGCACTCGACGTCTTAGTTGGGTACTCCCTGTTGTCTCTTGAGCTTCTTTGCTTCTACGGTAGTGACCTTGGGTAGGGTATGTTGGTCAGGCCTATGACCCTACCCTAGGTCTATATCCTCATCACTAGCCCCCGAATGGATTAAGGTCCGAGTGGAAAGAAGGTTGAAGTGGATCTTCGACCCTTGTGCTTCACAAATACTTGCGTCGAACGGGAGGCTCATGTTGGAGCTTTGGCTTCGCTTCAGTCGCCTCGATCGATTCAGAAATTCCTGAGTGAATTTGTAGCATAGTTTGTCGATTGTTGCCTTTTGTTGCGAGATCTTTGGTGCGATTGGTTACGGCGTATCCAGGATTTGGCGGGATTTGAAATTTTGGGGAAGCACGCGGGGCGGAGTGTGACGTGGTAATCGGGATGGATAGGCAAGAGTGTCTCGATCCCCGTGCCACCTTTTTTGCCACGTACCCAGCGCGCGACTGCTGCGGGATTTGACAGGATCACTCGGGACCATGCGTCAGCCACTCGGAAGTGGGCCTTGAAAAGGCGATAGCACCGAGGCGCTTGCACTGTGTGCGTCCATTCTCCTCCCTTTTCCTCTGCTTCTCCACCGCATTCGGCTCCTCCGTTCTCGACGCTGCCGCTCCACCGCCATGGTGAAGGATAAGACGGGCGCTGGAGCGCGCGAAAGGCAAGAATACCCAACGGGGGTCATCGGCGCTGCCGCCGGGTTGGATCCAGGGTGATTGGATCCGATCATCGCTCTGGCAGGAAGATTTGGATGAGCTAGCCGAGTCCGGGCTGATCGCCAATGGGGATGCACGGTTGCCGGAGGGGGAGACGGAGCCGCAGCCGCGACCGAGTGAGTGTGTTATGCTCGCCACCCACGTCGACCGTGGTTTTTTGCTTCCTCCGCACCCTTTTTTCCGGGGTTTTCTGAACATCTTCGGAGCCCAACTTCATCACTTTTCCCCCAACACCATCACATACCTTACGGCGTTCGTGTCCATGTGTGAGAATTTTCTCGGTTGTCGACCGCACTGGGGCCTCTTTAAGCACATCTTCACTATCCGTTCTCAGTCGGTCAAGAAGGCAAACTCGAGTGACGAGAAAACACACGTTATCCAAATGTGTGGGGGTTTGGGTATCTAGAAGAGGAAAAGGAGTTCTTTCCCTTCCATGACCCTTCCCGAGTCGGTCAGGGGATGGCAGTCGACCTAGTTCTACTGCCAGGACGTCGCCACTCCAGGCCAGTCGACTGGACATCCCCCTTTTTCCTTCGATCGTTTTCAGACTCCTTCCTCGCTGAAAGTGATCACTGCAGAGAAGGTGGAAACTAACATGCTGGTCGAGAGGGTGGTTCAGCTGATCAACTAGGGCGTGATCGAAATGGACTTGCTAGAGGTATTTCTCAGTCGACGCATCCAACCGCTTCAGGTTCGGGACCACTCGATGTGGATTTACTCTGGTGCCAATGACACCGCTTAGGTCCATCCGGAGGAAGTCCCGGCCAAAATGGTGTCTATGTGGTTGAAGAGTATCATAGGAAACAAGGACAACCCCAGGGGAGCCAGGAGGGTCATCCCATTTAGCGACAACAACCAACCGGACAAGGTTCCAACTTTTGTCACCGACTGTTTTCTTGTGCATCCTGCATCTGTCTCTGAATCCGACAGAAGTTCACTCGACTCTTTATTTACTGAGATGTATTCCATGCCCAACGGCGAGCAAATTCTGGAGCAGGACCAGGAGGGGGAGGATAGCACGGACGAGAGCGGCGACTAGCAGTCCTTGGAGGATGACGATGAGGAGGAGACCGACGAGGCGGACAACGACGAGGGGGTCGACTCGTCGCCACGCTTGGAGCGTCGATTCAAACATCTTCACGACCCCGCGGGCAAGCGTCGCAAGTCCTCGGCTCCCAGTACCCAGGCGCAGAAGCGCACTCGGACATCGACTCCGGAGCCGACGGAGAAGGTTGCCAAGAAGCCCAAGTTTGTGCCCTCGAAGACTCGGAAAACTTTGCCGAAGATCAAGATGGACGTTCCAGTCGCCTCTGGGTGAGTGTTCTATCTTTCTCTGTTTCTTTCCTCCGATTGATACTTCTGTTGTTACGGAGTGGATTATGAACTTTTTTCAGCCCCGTGACTTCTGTGACTGACATGGATGTTGACAAGGCCCCGGGGGAAGAAGAGGCTGATGACGCGGTTACTTCCAGAGTCGGTAAGCCTTTTCCAATTTGTATTTGATCTACCGACTGATTCACTGGTCGATTGAATTCTTGGGATTGTCTGTGTTGCAGCCCCACGAGACGTCATTACCCTTCCAGATGACAAAGATGAAGAAGTGCCTCTGAGGGAGAGGAGAAGGAAGGGCAGGACCTCGAGCGGGAGGGCGGCTGAAGGACAAGTGGCTGAGTTGGCGGTCGAGCGATCAGGAGATCTGGCTCGGGCCAACGTCACTTTTGTCGATCTGCTGTCGACCGACCGCCCATCAGGGTCGACTGCTCAGGCTCCTGCTGCTTCGGTACAAGTCCACGCCTCTGATCCTGTAGCTGCTCCGACTGCATTGCCGGCGTCCCTCTTCACTACATACCAGACCCTGGACCATCCACCGAGTGCTGCCCGGGAAGCTCTTCTCCAAGTGAATATCGTGATGGAACAGATGAAAGTGGTGCATGAGGCCAGTCAGGTCGCTTACCAGGCCACAACTGCTCTGCAGGCGACCGTCAAGGTTAGTTGATCTTCGACTGATCTTTTGAGTAGTGATAGTTGCAACCGTTGCTTTACTACCCATATGATGTCTTTGAATGATTGCTTTGGAACTTTCTATGTGCATCTATGAGTCTTTGTTCTGCATCCAATCACCCACTGGGTGTTTTCCTTGTAGCCAATCGGAAATAGCTTCTCTGCTTGAGTCGACTAGGTTGAGTCAAATGTTTTTCTGAACCAGTGGGGGCACACATAGTGCACCCACTCTGTGTAGTCCCCGAGACCGCGGTCGACTGCTGGGAGTTGACTGGGGTCTGAGAATTACGTTTTTTACTCATGCTGGGCAGACCATGCCGAGTGTAACAACCGGACCAGTGGGGGCACGCCAAGTGCATTCACTGGCTGTAGTCCCCGAGACTACCGTTGAATGTTTGATTCGGCGGTAGTCTGAGATTAACTTTTGTTGCTGTCGACAGACATATCTCTTTTGCTGGCTGTAGAATTCTTGTGACCTTGGGTCTCAACTTTCTGAGCTGGACAAGAAGCAGATCAACATCAATCTTGACTTGGAGTTGGCTAAGAAGAACCTCAAGAAGACCCAGGAGGAAACAACTATCATGGGAGGTAACGACTCGGAACTTTTTATGTTATGATTCTCCCTTTCTTCTTTCCAGTCTCTTTGAACCGAGTGATTCCACTCGAACAGATGTGTGTAGTGAAAACCGTCAACTTCAAGCTCGTCTGAAGAATGTTATTTCTTTAGACAAAATAAAGCAGGCTCTGGAGAAGAAGGACTTGAACCTTGCCGCAGCCCAGAAGGAGGCACGAGAGAAAACAGTGCTTGCGGACAAGAAGTTGGCTTCAGTCCGCAAATTAGAAGACAAGATCGCGCAGCCGAAGAAGGACAAGGAGAGCTTGACTGATGAAGTGGAGAGCCTCAAAGCCAAACAGGGCGCGTTGGAGTCATATCTGGGGCAGCTTGCTATGAAGCTGGTCTTGAAACTTGAAGGTATATCCTCTGGTTCGACTGATTTCAGACATCGACTGACATGCCTTGTTGAACTATCGACTCATTGTTTTTCTGACTGTGCAGAGCTCTGTCAGGACTTCGAAGCAGAAACTGGGCGGGTTGAGACAGGTCTTGATCCCATAAACTGCCCCGTCAAAGATGATATTGTGATGAACGTGTTGCAACTGGAGTCTCATTTGGACAATCCTGTGGACTACCTCGCTTGATTGAAGGCCGCGATGACGTGGGTTGACGATGAACTCTGGCCTCAGGCAGAACTTTCATAGGACCTCGAGTCTCTGATGGCTCGACTGAATCAGATTCCCGGTCGAGTGCAGGAATGGAAGAACTCATCCACTCGGTGTGGTGCTGATGTCGCTCTGTCACTGGTCCGAGTGCACTGCAAGGACGTCAGAGAAGACAAGCTGGCGGCCCTCAAGGTTGCCAACACAAAGAAGCTCGAGTTCCAGTCCATCATGGACACCTTCCTTGACACCGCCACGCGCATCGTAGACAGCATCGATCTCGACAGCTTCGTCGAGCCAGCGAGTTCTCCTCCTACCGAGTGAACAAATATTATGCCCCACCCTTTATTTTCCTCGGGATGCCGAGTGGTTATGTAACCGTTAAACTCTATCGGGCTTGATGCCTGAGCACTTCTGCCTATTGTGGTTCTGAACTTTTGAGGGATTTATTTGAACTTTGCTTTCCTTGGATTTCGTGGCTCTCGCCCTTGTTGCTTCCAAGTGTTCTTTGATTACGTGCTTCGTCGTTCTCGCGGATGGGGATGGAGCACACACTGTACTTGTGGCGTAGCTCAGAGGTGTTCAATTGACACCTCGTTGTCCCTGCGGATAGGGATGGAACACATGTTGTACTTGTGGTGTAGCTCAGAGGTGTTCAATCGACACCTCGTTGTCCCTGCGGATAGGGATGGAACGCACATTGTACTTGTGGTGTAGCTCAGAGGTGTTCAATTGACACCTCGTCGTCCCTGCTGATAGGGATGGAATGCATGTTGTACTTGTGGTGTAGCTTAGGGGAATGCTTTTAACTTAGGCGATTACGGGGTCGCAGCTAAGTCCCCGAGTGGGAGGATTGCTCCACTCGGAGGTATTTTTAACTTAGGCAATTACGGGGTCGCAGCTAAGCCCCCCAAGTGGGAGGATTGCTCTCCACTCGGAGTGTTTTTTAACTTAGGCGATTACGGGGTCGCA
>NC_041391.1:579910503-579970308 GCF_002162155.2 Triticum dicoccoides | reverse complement strand
GCTCTCCACTCGGTGTGTTTTTTAACTTAGGCGATTACGGGGTCTCAGCTAAGCCCCCGAGTGGGAGGATTGCTCTCAACTCGGAATGTTTTTAACTTAGGCGATTACAGAGTCACATCTATGTCTCCGAGTGGGAGGATTGCTCTCCACTCGGAATGTTTTTAACTTAGGCAATTACGGGGTCGCAGCTAAGCCCCCGAGTGGGAGGATTGCTCTCCACTCGGAATGTTTTTAACTTAGGTGATTACAGGGTCGCAGCTAAGTCCCCGAGTGGGAGGATTGCTCTCCACTCGGAATGTTTTTAACTTAGGCGATTACAGGGTGATGTCTACTACACAACCTTCTTCTTGTAGACATTGTTGGGCCTCCAAGTGCAGAGGTTTGTAGGACAGTAGCAAATTTCCCTCAAGTGGATGACCTAAGGTTTATCAATCCATGGGAGGCGTAGGATGAAGATGGTCTCTCTCAAACAACCTTGCAACCAAATAACAAAGAGTCTCTTGTGTCCCCAACACACCCAATACAATGGTAAATTGTATAGGTGCACTAGTTCGGCGAAGAGATGGTGATACAAGTGCGATATGGATGATAGATAAAGGTATTTGTAATCTGAAATTATAAAAACAGCAAGGTAGCAAGCGATAAAAGTGAGAGTAAACAATATTGCAATTGTAGGAAACAAGGCCTAAGGTTCATACTTTCACTAGTGCAAGTTCTCTCCACAATAATAACATAACTAGATCATATAACTATCCCTCAACATGCAACAAAGAGTCACTCCGAAGTCACTAATAGCGGAGAACAAACGAAGAGATTATGGTAGGGTACGAAACCACCTCAAAGTTATCCTTTCTGATCTATCTATTCAAGAGTCCGTAGTAAAATAACATGAAGCTATTCTTTCTGTTCGATCTATCATAGAGTTCGTACTAAAATAACACCTTAAGACACAAATCAACCAAAACCCTAATGTCACCTAGATACTCCATTGTCACCTCAAGTATCCGTGGGCATGATTATACGATATGCATCACAAAATCTCAGATTCATCTATTCAACCAACACAAAGTACTTCAAAGAGTGCCCCAAAGTTTCTATTGGAGAGTCAAGACGAAAACATGTGCCAACCCCTATGCATAGATTCCCAAGGTCACGGAACCCGCAAGTTGATCACCAAAACATACATCAAGTGGATCACGTGAATATCCCATTGTCACCACAAATAAGCACGGCAAGACATACATCAAGTGTTCTCAAATCCTTAAAGACTCAATCCGATAAGATAACTTCAAAGGGAAAACTCAATCCATTACAAGAGAGTAGAGGGGGAGAAACATCATAAGATCCAACTATAATAGAAAAGCTCGCGATACATCCAGATCGTATCACCTCAAGAACATGAGAGAGAGAGATCAAACACGTAGCTACTGGTACATACCCTCAGCCCCGAGGGTGAACTACTCCCTCCTCGTCATGGAGAGCGTCGGGATGATGAAGATGGCCACCAGTGAGGGATCCCCCTCCGGCAGGGTGTCGGAACGGGCTCCTTAGAGATTTTTGGTGGCTACACAGGCTTGCGGCGGCGGAACTCCCGATCTATTGTTCTCCTCGAAGGTTTTAGGGTATATGGACTTATATAGGTGAAAGAAGTCGGCCAGGGGACGCTCGAGGGGCCCACGAGACAGGGGGCACGCCCAGTAGGGGGGGTGCCCCCCACCCTCATGGCCACCTCGAAGCTTCCTTGACTTCAACTCCAAGTCTCCTGGATCACATCCGTTCCAAATATAACGCCCCCGAAGGTTTCATTCTGTTTGGACTCCGTTTGATATTCCTTTTCTTCGAAACACTGAAATAGGCAAGAAAACAACAATATGGGTTGGGCCTCCGGTTAATAGGTTAGTCCCAAAAGTAATATAAAAGTGTATAATAAAGCCCATAAACATCCAAAACAGATAATATAATAGCATGCGTGCTTCATAAATTATAGATACGTTGAAGACGTATCAGCATCCCCAAGCTTAATTCCTGCTCGTCCTCGAGTAGGTAAATGATAAAAGAAAGAATTTTTGAAGTGTGAATGCTAGCAGGTGCCCAAGTTTGATCAATGATAATTTCAATCACCTTTTCTAGCAAGATTATATGTCATAACAGTAGTTCATCTCATAAAACTTTTCATGATCAAGTAACAAGCTTTTCACATGTTAAAGCATAGACCATAAACTTTCTTGAAAACTAGCAAACTTCATTCTTAGTCATCAAACAATTACAATTCATCTTATTTTCAGGAAGGGTCTATGTCAGAGCTTTGATTTAGCAAACTCCACATATTCAACTATCATATAGTCTTTCACAATTGCTAACACTCACGTGATATTTATGGTTATGGAGTTTTAATCGGACACTGAGAAAGATAGGGGCTTATAATTTTGCCTCCCAACATATTCACCTTTGGGTGATGTCAACAATAATAGTTCATGCTAACTTACATCCAATTGGATATATATATATCAGGATCTTTCCAACACGAGGTGCTTGCCAAAGGATAAAATGAAAAAGGGAAAGGTGAAGATCACCTTGACTCTTGCATAAAGTAAGACACATAAGGTAAAAGATAGGCCCTTTGCAGAGGGAAGCAGAGGTTGTCATGCGTTTTTATGGTTGGATGCACAAAATCTTAGTGCAAAAGAACGTCACTTTATATTGCCAGTTGTATATGGACCTTTATTGTGTAGTCCGTCGCTTTTATTGCTTCCATAACAAGATCGTATAAAGCTTATTTTCTTCACACTAATAAGTCATACATATTTAGAGAGCAAATTTTATTGCATGCACCGATGACAACTTACTTGAAGGATCTTACTCAATCCATAGGTAGGTATGGTGGACTCTCATGGCAAAAACTGGGTTTAAGAATATTTGGAAGCACAAGTAGTATCTCTACTTGGTGCAAGGAATTTTGGCTAGCATGAGGGGGAAAGGCAAGCTCAACATGTTTGAATGATTCATGACAATATACTTTAACTGAGATGTGAGAAAACATAACCCATTACGTTGTCTTCCTTGTCCAACATCAACTCTTTAGCATGTCATAGTTAATGAGTGCTCACAATTATAAAAGATGTCCAAGATAGTATATTTATATGTGAAATGTCTCTTCCTTCAATATTCTTTCATGAATTGTTCAAATGACCAATACAATTCTTACTAACCTTCAATAAATTTACAACCTCTACTTCTTAGGTGTGAAGTCATTACTCCCCATGGGATAAGCATATGCAACATATATAATTTCATATTTATGACATTCAACTCATTCAACCATTTACTCATAGGATATAAGTGAAGCACACGAGTAAATGACAAACTACTCCAAAAAGATATAATTGAAGATCAATGAGTAGTTAAATAATTATGTAGCCATGTGAAGACTCTCTCTCATTTGAGAATTTCAGATCTTGGTATTTTATTCAAACAACAAGCAAAACAAAACAAAATGGCATTGCAAGGATAGCACAACTCATGTGAAGAAGCAAAAAACTTAGGTTCAATCGATACTAACCGATAATTGTTGAAGAAGAAAGGTGGGATGCCTACCGGGGCATCCCCAAGCTTAGATGCTTGAGACTTCTTGGAATGTTATCTTAGGGTGCCTTGGGCATCCACAAGCTTGATCTTTTGTGTCTCCTTAATTCCTTTTATATCTCGGTTTCCTAAATCTCGAAAGCTTCATCCACACCAAACTCAACAAGAACTCGTGAGATAAGTTAGTATAAAACAATGCAATAATCTTATCATTCTCTACTGTAACAAATTACTAACATTATTATTCAACATTGCATACTAAATGTCTCTGCATATTTAATACTCCTATCCTCATATAGAATCATTAAACAAGCAAACATATGCAAACATAACAGCAATCTGCCAAAACAGTATAGTCTGTAAAGAATGCAAGATTCAACATACTTCCTTAACTCCAAAAATTATAAGAGAAATATTATGCTGTAGAAAATTTATCAGAGATCAATATGCAAAAAGATTCAACATTGTATCACTCTCTGACTTTTCTAAGGAATTTTGCAACAGCGGCAAACTTTCTGTTTTGAAACAGCAACATGTATACTTGCAAAATAAGCATGGTAAATGCTATCCTTGACATTTTTATTGAAAATATAGAAGTAAAATATATTCTAAATAACAGCAAGAAAATACTAACAAAATAAAATGACACTCCAAGCAAAACACATATCATGTGGCGAATAAAAATATAGCTCCAAGTAAAGTTACCGATGAATGAAGACGAAAGAGGGGATGCCTTCCGGGGCATCCCCAAGCTTAGGATCTTGGTTGTTCTTGAATATTACCTTGGGGTGCCTTGTGCATCCCCAAGCTTAGGCTCTTACAACTCCTTATTCCATAGTCCATCGAATCTTTACCCAAAACTTGAAAACTTCAACCACACAAAACTTAACAGAAAACTCGTAAGCTCCATTAGTAAAAAAAACCACCACTTTAAGGTACTGTAATGAACTCATTCTTTATTTATATTGGTGTTAAACCTAATGTATTCCAACTTCTCTATGGTTCGTACCCTCTGATACTACTCATAGATTCATCAAAATAAGCAAACAACACCTAAAAAACAGAATCTGTCAAAAACAGAACAATCTGTAGTAATCTGTACCATTCGAATACTTCTGTAACTCCAAAAATTCTGAAATAAATTGCTGAACCTGAGGGATTTCTCTATTAATCATTTGAAAAAAGAAACCTAAAATCACTCTCCTGTAAAAAAATGGCAGCTAATTTTGTGAGCCCTAAAGTTTCTGTTTTTTTACAGCAAGATCACATTGACTTCACCCAAGTCTTCCCAAAGGCTCTACTTGGCACAAACACTAATTAAAACTAAAACCACATCTAACCAGAGGCTATATTAATTATTTATTACTAAACAGGAACAATAAGCAAGGAACAAAAATAAAATTGGGTTGCCTCCCAACAAGCGCTATCGTTTAACGCCCCTAGCTAGGCATGATGATTTTAACGATGCTCACATAAAAGATAAGGATTGAAGCATAAAGAGAGCATCATGAAGAATATGACTAGCACATTTAAGTCTAACCCACTTCCTATGCATAGGGATTTTATGAGCAAACAACTTATGGGAACAATAATCAACTAGCATAGGAAGGCAAAACAAGCATGACTTCAAAACTTTAAGCACATAGAGAGGAAACTTGATATTATTGCAATATGTAGAAGCATATGATCCTCTCTCATAATAATTTTCAGTAGCATCATGAATGAATTAAACCATATAACCAGCACCTAAAGCATTCTTTTCATGATCTACTTGCATAGAAATTTTACTACTCTCCGCACAAGAAAATTTATTCTCATGAATATTAGTGGGAGCAAAATCACCAAAATAATTATCATGTGAGGCATAATCCAATTGAAAACTAAAATCATGATGACAAGTTTCATGGTTATCATTATTCTTAATAGCATACAAGTCATCACAATAATCATCATAGATAGCAACTTTATTCTCATAATCAATTGGAACCTCTTCCGAAATTGTGGATTCATCACTAAATAAAGTCATGACCTCTCCAAATCCACCTTCATCAATATAACCATAAGATTCAACACCCTCCAAAATAGTGGGATCAATACAACTTAAAGTTGACACTCTTCCAAACCCACTTTCATCAATATAAATATCATAAATAGGAGGCATGCTTTCATCATAATAAATTTGCTCATCAAAACTTGGGGGACAAAAAATATCATATTCATCAAACATAGCATCCCCAAGCTTGTGGCTTTGCATATCATTAGCATCATGGGTATTCAAAGAATTCATACTAACAACATTGCAATCATGCTCATCATTCAAAGATTTAGTGACAAACATTATATAGATTTCTTCTTCTAGCACTTGAGCACAATTTTCCTTTCCATCATTCTTACGAAAGATATTAAAAAGATGAAGCATATGAGACAAACTCAATTCCTTTTTTTGTAGTTTTCTTTTATAGACTAAACTAGTGACAAAACAAGAAACAGAAAGATTCGATTGCAAGATCTAAATATATACCTTCAAGCACTCACCTCCCCGGCAACGGCGCCAGAAAAGAGCTTGATGTCTACTACACAACCTTCTTCTTGTAGACGTTGTTGGGACTCTAAGTGCAGAGGTTTGTAGGACAGTAGCAAATTTCCCTCAAGTGGATGACCTAAGGTTTATCAATCCGTGGGAGGCATAGGATGAAGATGGTCTCTCTCAAACAACCCTGCAACCAAATAACAAAGAGTTTCTTGTGTCCCCAACACACCCAATACAATGGTAAATTGTATAGGTGCACTAGTTCGGCGAAGAGATGGTGATACAAGTGCAATATGGATGATAGATAAAGGTATTTGTAATCTGAAATTATAAAAACAGCAAGGTAGCAAGCGATAAAAGTGAGCGTAAATGGTATTGCAATGGTAGGAAACAAGGTCTAAGGTTCATACTTTCACTAGTGCAAGTTCTCTCAACAATAATAACATAACTGGATCATATAACTATCCCTCAACATGCAACAAAGAGTTACTCCAAAGTCACTAATAGTAAAAAACAAACGAAGAGATTATGGTAGGGTACGAGACCACCTCAAAGTTATCCTTTCTGATCTATCTATTCAAGAGTCTGTAGTAAAATAACATGAAGCTATTCTTTCCATTCGATCTATCGTAGAGTTCGTACTAAAATAACGCCTTAAGACACAATCAACCAAAACCCTAATGTCACCTAGATACTCCATTGTCACCTAAAGTATCCGTGGGCATGATTATACGATATGCATCACAAAATCTCAGATTCATCTATTCAACCAACACAAAGTACTTCAAAGAGTGCCCCAAAGTTTCTATCGGAGAGTCAAGACGAAAACGTGTGCCAACCCCTATGAATAGATTCCCAAGGTCACGGAACCCGCAAGTTGATCACCAAAATATACATCAAGTGGATCACGTGAATATCCCATTTTCACCACAGATAAGCACGGCAAGACATACATCAAGTGTTCTCAAATCCTTAAAGACTCAATCCGATAAGATAACTTCAAAGGGAAAACTCAATCCATTACAAGAGAGTAGAGGTGGAGAAACATCATAAGATCAAACTATAATAGCAAAGCTCGCAACACATCAAGATCGTATCACCTCAAGAACACGTGAGAGAGAGATCAAACACATAGCTACTAGTACATACCCTCAGCCCCGAGGGTGAACTACTCCCTCCTCGTCATGGAGAGCGCCGGGATGATGAAGATGGCCATCGGTGAGGGATCCCCCCTCCGGTAGGGTGACGGAACGGGATCCCGAGAGGTTTTTGGTGGCTATAGAGGCTTGCGGCGGTGGAACTCCCGATCTATTGTTCTCCTCGAAGGTTTTAGGGTATATGGAGTTATATAGGTGAAAGAAGTCGGTCAGGGGACACTCGAGGGGCCCACGAGATAGGGGGGCGCCCCCCACCCTCGTGGCAACCCGAAGTTTCCTTGACTTCAACTCCAAGTCTCCTGGATCACATCCGTTCCAAAAATAACGCTCTCGAAGGTTTCATTCCGTTTGGACTCCGTTTGATATTCCTTTTCTTCGAAACACTGAAATAGGCAAGAAAACAACAATATGGGCTAGGCCTCCGGTTAATAGGTTAGTCCCAAAAATAATATAAAAGTGTATAATAAAGCCCATAAACATACAAAATAGATAATATAATAGCATGAATGCTTCATAAATTATAGATACGTTGGAGATGTATCACAGGGTCGTAGCTAAGTCCTCGAGTGGGAGGATTGCTCTCCAGTCAGAATGTTTTTAACTTTGGCGATTACGGGGTCGCAGCTAAGCCCCCGAGTGGGAGGATTTCTCTCCACTCGGAATCTTTTTAACTTGGGCGATTACAGGGTCGCAGCTAAGTCCCCGAGTGGGAGGATTGCTCTCCTCTCGAAGTGTTTTTTACTTAGGCAAATCGAATTCGCGGCTAAGCCACCCACTAGGGGATTTTAGACACAGATGCTTATGGGAAAGTGATCATTATGATACTGAAAAAATCTTGTTTTTGGAAAGCAAACTGAAATACTTTCATTACAATTCGTCAGGTCGAGTGATCTGTGTAGAAGTGACGGAGCAGCTCTGTGTTCCATGCCCGTGGCTCATCTATCTTCTTGGCTACGTTGTAGATGTGGTAGGATCCATTGTGAAGCACCTTGGTGATGATGAAGGGGCCTTCCGAGGCCGAAGCAAGCTTGTGAGGTCGTTTCTGATCCACTCGAAGAACTAGGTCTCCTTCCTGGAATGCTTGTCGTGTGACGTTTCGGGCATGGAGTTGACGGAGATCTTGTTGGTAGATGGTTGACCGGATCAAAGCCATCTCGCGCTCTTCTTCCAGGAGATCAATGGCATCTTCTCGTGCTTGCTCTGCTTCAACTTCTGTGAACAGTTCCACTCGGGGGGTATTGTGCAGCAAATCACTTGGAGTACAGCCTCTGCACCATACACCAAGAAGAAAGGAGTCCGGCCAGTCGACCGATTCAGTGTTGTTCTCAGCCCCCATAAGACGGAAGGCAACTCGATTACCCAGGCTCCAGCAGCATGCTTAAGGTCACACATTAGGCGGGGTTTTATTCATTGGAGAAGCAAACCGCCCTTTCTGCTTGTCCATTCGACTGAGGGTGTGCGACGGATGCATAATTGACCCGAGTGCCTTGGGTTGCACAGAACGCCTTAAACTCGTCAGAATCAAAGTTGGAGCCATTATCTGTGATAATGTTGTGAGGAACTCCATATCTCAATATCAACTCCTTGATGAAACTAACAGCGGTGCTTGCACTGTGGTTCTTGATGGGTTTAGCTTCGATCCACTTGGTGAATTTGTTGACTGCTACGAGCACATGGGTGAAGCCACTTGTACCGGTCTTGAAGGGGCCGACCATATCCAACCCCCAGACTACAAACGGCTAGATGAGAGGAATAGTCTTCAAGGCAGATGGTGGTTTGTGGGGCATCACTTGTTGACTATATCCTTTGCCATTTCATTTGCTCGAGGCTAGTAAAATCCCGCTCGGTATGATTTGGCGATGATGGTCCGACAGGACGCATGGTGACCACAGGTCCCCGAGTGGATATCATTCAAGATAATTCGACCTTCTTCAGGGGTGATGCAGCGCTGAGCCACTCTTGTGATACTTTCTCTATAGAGTTGTCCCTTCATTACTGTAAAGGCTTTGGATCGACGGACTATCTGACGGGCTTCGTCCTCGTCTTCCGGGAGTTCCTTCCTAAAAATGTACGCAATGTACGACACTGTCCAGTCGGGCGTGATCACTAAGACTTCCATGATTAAGTCAACCACAGCTAGAATCTCAATCTCAGTCGGATTGGTTGAACTTCTCGGCTGTGGGGGCTCTTCCTTGAAGGGATCCTCTTGTATTGACGGGGTATGGAGATGTTCCAAGAACACATTACTGGGGATAGGCTTATGAGTGGAACCTATCTTCGCCAGATCATCAGCCACTTGATTCTTGAGTCGGGGTATGTGGTGGAGCTCTAACCCGTCAAACTTCTTCTCCAACTTTCTCACTGCATTGCAGTAACCAGTCATTGCAGGGCTCCTGACATCCCATTCCTTCATCACTTGATTGACCACTAAACCTGAGTTGCCATAGACCATCAAGCGCCGGACGCCGAGTGAGATGGCCATACGCAACCCATATAATAGTGCCTCATATTCAGCTTCATTGTTACAAGAATCAAAGTGGATTTGGAGGACATAACTGAGCTTGTCTCCTCGTGGGGATACTAAGACCACTCCTGCGCCAGAGCCATTCAACATCTTGAACCCATCAAAGAACATGGTCCAATGTTCCGACTGGATTTGAGTCGGCTGCTATTGTTCTGTTCACTCTGCGAGGAAATCTGCAATTGCTTGAGACTTGATGGCCTTCTTTGCCTCAAACTTGATATCCAATGGAAGAAGTTCAATCGCCCACTTTGCCACTCGACCAGTTGCATCTCTGTTATTCAGAATCTCTGACAATGGAGCGCCGCTGACGACTGAAACTGAATGATCAGAGAAGTAATGTGCAACCTTTTCCATGGTTAAGTAAATCCCATAAACAAGCTTCTGATAGTGAGGGTATCTCTGCTTGGATGGGGTCAAAACTTCTGAAATGTAATAGACTGGGCGCTGAACTTTTAAGGCTTAGCCTTGCTCTTCCCGCTCGACTGTGAGCACTGTGCTGACAACTTGTCATGTGGCTGCGATGTAAAGCAAAAGAGGCTCTTTGCTAACTGAAGCAGCAAGCACCGGCTGGGTGGAAAGCAGGGCTTTGAGCTCTTCAAATGCTGCTTCGGCTTCATCATTCCAGTCGAACTTGCCAGACTTCTTCATCAGTCGGTAAAGAGGCAATGCCTTTTCACCGAGGCATGAGATGAATCGACTAAATGCAGCCAAACAACCAGTAAGCTTATGAACATCATCCACTCGCACTGGGAACTTCATTCAGAGGATTGTGCCAATCTTCTCTAGATTTGCGTCGATTCCTCGTTCAAAAACAAGAAAACCGAGTAACTTTCCGCCTGGGACTCCGAATGTGCATTTTGATGGGTTGAGCTTGATATCATATCTCCTTAGGTTGGCAAAGGTTTCGGCGAGGTCAGTCAGCAGGTCGAAACCTTTGTGTGACTTAACCACTATGTCATCCATGTATGATTCCACATTCCGAGTGATCTGAGTGAGCAGGCACTTCTGGATCATGCGCATGAACGTGGCACCAGCATTCTTGAGGCCAAAGGGCATGGTGACATAACAAAAGCACCCGAACGGGGTGATGAAAGTAGTCTTCATCTCATCGGGTCCAAACAGTCGGATTTGATGGTACCGGAATAGGCGTCCAGGAAGGACAGTCGCTCGCACCCCGCAGTTGAGTCGACTATCTGGTTGATGTGGGGCAGCGGGAAATGATCTTTCGGGCAGGCCCGATTGATGTGGTTGAAGTCAATACACATTCAAAGTGATTTGTCTTTCTTGGTAACCATAACAACATTGGCGAGCCACTTGGAGTAGTAGATCTCGCAGATGAACTCAGCGGCGAGAAGCCGAGCCACTTCCTCGCCAATTGCTTTCCTATTCTCCGTGGCGGACCGACGGAGATGCTCTTTGACCAGTTTTGCCTTTGAATCGACTCGCAAATGGTGCTCAGCCAGTTCCCTAGGTACACCCGGCATGTCAGATGGCTTCCATGCGAAGATGTCCCGGTTCTCACGGAGGAACTGGATGAGCGTGACTTCCTATTTTCTGTCGAGCGTCGTTGAAATATAGGTCGGAGCAGCATTGGGGTCGGTCGGGTGGATGTGAACTATCTTGGTCTCCCCAGCCGACTGGAACACGGACTCTGAGGCAGGCCTCTTGGCACGCAGCAAATCACTCAGATTTGTCGTCTTCTTATACTCTTGGAACTCCACAGCTGCCATCTGCTCGTCTGCTATTTCTGCACCATCTTGAAGACAATCTTCTGCTTTCTTCTGGTTACTGGAGACTGTTATTACGCCTTTGGGGCCAGGCATCTTCATTTTAAGGTACACATAACATGGTCGAGCCATCAAGCTGGCATAGGCAGGTCTTCCCAGAATGGCGTGATAAGCACTCTCGAAATCCACAACCTCAAACGTCAACTTCTCTTTGTGGTAATTCTTCTCATCGCTGAAAACCACATCGAGAGCTATCTGGCTGAGTGAATCAGCTTTCTTTCCTAGGATGACTCCGTGGAACCTCATGTCACTCACTCAGTTTGGACATCAGAATGCCCATTCCCTTAAGAGCTTCGGCATACAGAATATTGAGGCCACTGCCGCCATCCATCAGAACTTTGGTCAGTCGGGTGCCTCCGACAACTGGGTAGACTACCAGCGCCTGCTGCCTTGGGGTAGCTACTCGCGGCGGGTGGTCTGACTGGTCGAATGTGATAGGAGTCTTTGACCACTTCAAATACTTGGGTGTTGCCGGAGCAACCATGTTCACTTCTCGGTTAATGACTTTCAGTCGACTTTTGCTCTCGACATCAGCAAAAATCACCAGGGTGGCATTAACATGAGGATACCCATCCTCTTCTTCTTCCTTGTCTTCCTCCTTCTCAGAGTCTTTATCCTTCTCACTGGGCTAACCCTTCTTCTGGAAGCTCTGGATCAGGAGTCGACATTGTCGAGTGGTATGCTTGGGGAGGATCAGATTCCCCTCTTCATCTTTCTTGGTGTGAATATGACACGGAAAATCCATCACATCATTTACATCTTGATCTTTTACTTTCTTGGGCTTCCAGGGCCCTTTGGGATTCCCTTTGAACTTCCCTTGATTCAACACTACTGCCTCAGCCTTCCGCTTCTGCTTCTGACTGGAATTTCCTCCTTCGGTGTCCTGGGCGACTGTTTTGTGCTTACCACTCCGGAGTTGGTCTTCCTCTTCACCGTTAGCATACTTGGTGGCAATCTCCATCATCCAAGTCAGAGTCATATCTCCTGTCTGACCGAACTTCAGATTGAGCTCTCTGTAGCGAACGCCTTCCTTGAAGGCACGGACTGCTTGGTGCTCTGACACATTCTCCACTATGTGGTGCAGAGTGATCCATCTCTGGATATAATCTCTCAAGGTTTCATTCGGTTTTTGCACACAATGCTGCAACTCTGGTAGACCGGCTGGTCTCTTGCAGGTGCCCTCGAATGTTCTAGTAAACACTCGGGCCAACTCATCCCAACTCATCCCAACTCAAAATGCTCCGAGGGGCCAACTGATTAAGCCAAGCTCTGGCAGAACCTTCAAGCATCAGAGGGAGGTGCTTCATGGCCACCTCATCACTGCCGCCGCCGATGTGCACAGCCACTCGGTAATCTTCAAGCCAAGTGTCGGGCTTCGACTCTCCCGTGAACTTGCTGACACCAGTCGCCAATCTGAAGTTGTGAGGGATCTCGGCGGCCCTGATGGCTCTTCTGAAGCACTCGGGGCCAGATACGTGAACCCTGCTGCCGCTGGGCCTATCTCTGTCCATCCCTTCTCTGTACGATCTATTCCGCTCGACTAGGCCCTGAACAAGGACTGACCTCACATCGAACCAAGGCTCCCTTGGGTCGACTGGAACTCTGTGGTCATTACCGTATGGACGACTGTCGTCATACCGCCGGGGCGCGTATGACCCGTGATACGGGGCAAACCCGGTGTAGGCCGATCTTTCACGTTTGGAGTGGGATCCCTCGAAGAACACGATGAACACGGGGAAGAACAGGGTGAAATCACAAGGGGAAACACTCAAGAACAAGTCCAAATCACACATCCACTAGACAATCAAACACATAAGATCACAAGGTACATGAACAACAAAGAGAAAGATACAAGGTAGAGTTCATCCCAAATCCTATGAAGGAGATGAGGGCTTGAATCCTAGAAGGATCTTCCCACGAAGGGGGTCTTGAATCCCACGGGATCTTCTCACATGGAGGTCTTGAACTCCATGGGAGTGGTAGTCTCTCTCTCTCTCAAGAGTAGAGGTAGGAGCAAAGCTCACCTAAGAATGAGCTATCATATTTGCTAACCCCAGAAAGGATGAGGGGGAGGTCTATTTATAGTCTAAGCCACGAAGGGGTAAGTGGGAGAGAGATACAAGGCCAAAAGGCCCGGTTGCACACACAGGCAGCGGACGTCCAGTCCTTACCGGTCGTCCGGTCGCTCGCGGAGGTCCAGACGTCTAGAAGGGCTCGGACTTCCGCAAATTCGACTCGGATGAAGTTGCACCGGTCGTCCGGTTGCCGGTCGTCCGGTCTTAGACGGACGTCCGGCCGCTGTAGCTTTCGTTGGCTGGCTGTCTGGGATGCGTCAGGTAGCGGACGTCCGGTGGGCGTCGGTCGTCCGGGCGTTGTAGAGGGTCGAACGTCCGGTGGCTTCCGGTCGTCCGGTCGCTGTAGACTCCGCAGCTCCTTCTTCTTCCGTCTTCTCTTCCTTGCTTCCCTCGCGGATGGTGTAGGTGTTCCTTGGCGCTTGCACTCCTCCTCGTCATCCGTGAAGCTCCGACAATACATATGCATGCACATGAGTGGAGTGTCAAGTAGTATACCATCCACGAAGGGGTCAAGTGAGCACGTGTAAAGGAGAAGATTCACCTTTGTGTATGTGAAGTAGAGGTCGCACGTGTCACTTGCCAAACGGACTCTTGACATGGTGATGACCGTAGGATTCTCTGCATCATCCCCTCCCCCTTGGAAAAGATCCGACCTCGAATCGAAAACCAAATCACCATGGGAAAGAGATGGCGGTGCCGTGTTGAAGTTATCGATCACCAAGCACTCATCGTCTAGTAGCTCGAAATGGGCACTCTCCAATGTCGCACCGTCTTGTGATTCCTTCAAAAGGAGCAAATGGAACAAACACTTGGAAAAACAAATGTGGTTAGCGTTAGTGCAAAACCAAGCATTCAAGAGGTGATTCACCAAACAAGTGTCGTCATCAAGCATAGCAAATTGTGTGACAAAGGATTGTGACATGGCATGTAAGCGCATAAATTGAGCACAATCAAAGATATCATGGGGACAAGCATGTAAATGGGAGGTAGAGATGCAAATATGTGTGTCAAGAGAATAAGCATCTACCTCAAGTTCATAGCAAGCATTCATAATTTGCTCAATGAAAGGTCTATGGTAGGCATATGAATCATTCCTAACACCAAGTAAAATGAAGTGTCTAAACACATGGGACAAGTGCAAGACAATCCAAGCATAATGTGCATAGGGTGTAGTGAAGATGGAGTGGCACTCAACACAATAGAAAGAGAAATTGTTCATCATGTGTGAGGCAATCAAGGGAATCATGTGACAAGCAAAGGGACATGGCATATGTGAAGAAATGATATTGGTGCAACCAACCATATGATAGTAGGAAGTAGACCAAGAATTAGATGCAACACACAAGGTATATATGTCATGAGGCATGGAAATGTGGCAATCATGGGTGAAAGCAATATCTCGAACATGCATGCAAATGGTGCAAGCAACACATGAAGTATGATCCACAATATCCAAGCTCAAGAAGGATGTCACCTTGAAAGTGTGTCCTTGTGCATTCTTCACAATGCCGAAGTGGAAGCAAATGCGGTGTAGAAGCGATTCGTGGTAGAATGTATGAGGCTCGCTCTCAAGAGCTCGAATGGTCAACTCACGTGAAGTGGAAGTCGACACAAAGTCCAAGTATCCTACACATGCACAAAACAAAACAAAGAACGTATGCGCATGGTAGATGAACACATCATCCATCATGATGGTTCTCATCTTTTGCACATAACCATTAGAAGCACAAGTGCATGAATAATATGATGCAACAACGGCAATATTCATGGCACTAGGTATATGGTGCAAAGAAGTAAGACAAGCATGCTTCACATGTAATATGTCAAAATCTCCAATCATATGGGAGAATTCTATGGGGGCAATCTCATGAGCAAGAAGAGCATCATTGTTGCACTCAATACATGGCAAATCATCTAGCATGAGAAAGGCAACACATGGAGATATATGGCAAGAAGCAATATGAATCATGTGCAAAGCATATAGATGGTTGTCATCAACCGCATGAGATGAGCAAGTATGAATCATGGGTGATGCAACATAAGCAAGCATAGTAATCAAAACGTGTAAACTAGTGGAGCGAAGATGCAACACACTAGAGTAAATCATGGCAATCATGTCATGTGAGCAAATAGTAGGCATAGACAATGCACATGACATATCGCAAGCACGAACACAAAGCAAGATGAAAGTGTCATCATAGTAATGGTGCACAAAAGGAACATGGCAAGAACAAGCAATATCTCCACCAAGCTTGCAAATACACATACAAGTACTAGAATCAATCATCATGTGTAATGCAAAGCATGGGTCATAAATGCATGTCAAAGGCATATGAATGAGCATATCATGCAAAGTGAACATGGCAAGATGGGCATATGATATGTAATGAACAATAACCCATAGCCAAGTGAGGGCCATGTAGAATGAATGCACGACGTCTTTGCGCGAAGAGAGCGGTGGGAAAGACAATCCATGGGATCCCATATCATCGTTGCTCTCTAGAGCTCGTTTTGTCAACTCGTGGGATTGCGAGGTTGACAAGTATTCCTGGGTACCTACACAAAAGAGACACAAACCAAATAAATTGTGCACATGGTAAATGTACACATCATCCATCATGATGTGTATGTGCACGTGTGAGTTATCACAAGATAAGAAATGCTCAAAGAAATTTGATGCATGGTATAAGAACATGTCATTCATCATGAAAGAATAGTTATTATGTATGACACGATGGGGATGCAAATTGAGCATACAATTATATGGCACATCAATAGGATTTTCATTCATGGGGAGCATATGGTGCACACAAGTATTTGTATCATGCAATGAATGGGATGGATCAAAATCTCCTACAATGCATGAGGAAACTATGGGGGTCTCCTCATGAGCAATATCGGAAACATCACATGGAGAAAATGGACAACATACAAAACAATGCATATCCGAAGCTAGGTGGGCATGGCATGGCATATGAGATAACTTATGCAGAAGGAGCATATCAATATCATCACAAGAAAAACAAATGCCAATAACCATGGGTTTGTCATCTATGCCATAAGTGCAAATTGGGTTTATTTTAATGGCATATGCATAGTCACTATGAAGAGATTGCAAATATGACATATGATTGATCTCATGCATAGCATATGACAAGTCAAGCGGATTAGCAAACATGATGTGATCTAAAGAATTGTCACAAGAAATCCTATGTAACATGGCATCACTACTAATAGACTCCACATGAGAATCATCATACTCATCATAAATGGGAAAATCATCACATGGGGAAATCATACTAGCATGAAGCAAGGTACTAGGTGGATCAACATCATGAAAGCAATCAATGTCAAGAATGTCCACTAGTGGGACTAGACCATCACCTTCACCTATGTTACCTTTGTCATTCCACTCAAGTGGTGTAGGTGAGGTGGGAAAGACCAAATGGTGGTCATCTTCATTTTGATGGAACCATGTGGGGGTGCATCATATTCCACCATGGCCATCGTCTTGTCCAAAGGGAGGACGAAGTCGTCGGGGATCGGCGCGTCATCATAAATGGGACCTAGCACCAAATGAGAAGGCACAATAGAGGTAGAGCTCAAGTCGTTAGTGTTGAAAGTGGCCTCACATGACCTATCAACTATCTCACTCTCTCTATGTGGTGGTTCACTCACTCCCTCAAAATAGGTGCACTCAAACTCATGTATGGTGGAGTCACTCATCTCACTCAAGTGGTGGGGGTTGTGGCTCTCCTCACATGGAATTTGTGGCAACACATCATATATGGGGCTAGTGGTGAAGTCACTCTCACTCTCAATATGGTGGCAAAAGTCACTCAAGTCATCATACGTCGTCATGGTCGAGGTGAAATACTCAACCATCTCATCGCCGTCGCCATGGATGAAGGCCGAAGATGGCACACCATCACTCTCCTCTATGACTGAAGGGAAAATCCCATGCTCGATCATCTCGTCATCGTCGCCGTGGATGAAGGCCGAAGATGGCACATCATCACTCTCGCCTCCTAAGATGGAAGGATCATCCTTGCTCGCCACCTTGTCGCTCGCCTCCAAAGCTTGGTCCTTGAGGGTCTCCGTAGTCATACTCGTCGCCGCACCGTCTTGAAAAAGAGTCGTGGAAGACTCGGCACCATCAATGCCACAAAGAGGGATGGCGATGAAGTCAAACTTGGGAGCATCGTCTTGGAGCTCGTCGGGCTTGGACCTCTTGGTGGTACTATCCTCATGCTCGTTCTCATGGAGCTTGGTCGCCGTGAAGTTTGCTTGGGGTGGAGAAGCCTTGGCCTTCATGAGTTCTTGTTCCGCCTTGAGAGCACCAATGTAGTAGTCGTCGATGGACTTGTAGTTCTCGAGGAAGATAGTCTTGGAGATGTCGTTGTTCAATCCCATCATGAAGTGGAACTTCATCGAAATGGGGTCGTCCACGCCGGCTCGTCGCAAGGCAATCTTCATCTCCTTGAAGTACGCGTCGATGGACTTGGATCCTTGGATGGTGTTCTCTAATTGGCATCGAAGTTGTTCCGTGTAGGTTGGAGGCACGAACTCTCGCCGCAAAGCTCTCTTCTTCTTGGGCTAACTCATGTCGTAGTACTCCGAAGGTGTGTGAACCCACCATGCCAATGCGTAGTCGTGGAAGTTTCTTGTGGCGCACTTCACTTGATCTTTGGAAGGGACTTGATGTAGCTTGAGGTAGTCGTCCATCAAACGCTCCCACTCGAGGTACTCCTCAGGTTCTTGAGTTCAATAGAAAGGAATCGCGTGGTCGATGTCGAGGTCGTAGTAGCTCGTGGAAGTCGCGGACTTGAGCTTGGGGAGCTTCTCTTGGGCGTAGTCTTGGGGTGCTTGTTGGCGAAGATGTCGTATGTTCGTAGGTGAAGATGCCTTGAAGTCGCTTGGCGAAGATGCCAAGGGAGATGATGAAGTCATTGAGCGGTTGTTGATGTAGGGCTCTTGACCTTCACGTTCTTCATGGTGATGGTGTCGATGCCGATGTGATCTTGCCGGAGATGGTAGCTTGGAAGAATGTGCTCTTGAGCGTCTTCTCGAAGATGAGGAAGATCGCTTGTAGGACTTGATGAGGGCTTTGATCTCCTCCATTTGAGCTTGCATCTTGGCGTCAGAGTTGTTGTTCGTGGCATCAAACTCGTCGTTGTTGTTATAGACCGATTGTGAAATGCCTTGCCTATCCATCACAAGACTCGAGCAGAGGTGAGTAGGAAATGAGATAAAGAATACCAAGTTACCTTTTCCCAAAGTTGAGGATGTATCCCGTTTCACTCAATGTGAGATGAAAGAATAGTGAAATTGGTACCGGACTTGTTCACTCACACCTATCAAGTAAAGCTTATGGTGTAGCTCGGTGAGGATAGTGGCACAAAAAAAAATTTATGCAAAATGTTAGCAAGAGTCAATAATGTTGAAAGAGATTCACAAATTCGCAAGTGAAACAAGTAGACCAATAGCAATATGTGGCACATAGAAACACACACACGGATAGATAAATGGGGTCGTGCAACCAAGGAATGAGCACAAAATGTGGAATCCACGGAAAACGCTCGTGTTGCACAACTCAAGAGAGACGCTAGCACGATTGCTCAATAGGCGGATACGACACTTGTGCACAACCTATAAGATGCAAAATGGATAAACTTCTATCCCAAGTATGCTATGTATGTATGGTTCCCGGTGTTTCTCACACAATGATCCAAGATGATCAAATATGATACCATGTGATATATTTTGATGCTATGCCTATTGCTTACAAGCTCTTTGCTCTCTTCTCTTTTGCTTAAAAGCTTTATTTCTTTTTTTTGTATGGCCAATTTTGCACAATGCACAAACCAAGATAGCAATTGTGTATATGCGGGAGCAAACTTGAGACACAATGGATGATATGATACCAAGATGATATTGTATGGCATGTAATGGAAGGTATGGATCACTAATGTGCACAAGTAACGTTGTCGGCAATACTCAAATGGCTAGTCTCGATAGGCAAGTAACGCAAAATGGGCTAGAGGTTAACAATGCAATTGCAATGGAAATATACAATGGTGTCGTCGAGATTACCGTCCTTGGTGATGATGAGAGGCGGTGTTGCCGATGTCGACCCGTTCCTAGTTAGCCGAAACACCCTAGGAAACGGAAAAACCGCAAACTCAAAATCTCCAAAGGCAAAAGTCAAATGGTAGTAGCGGAAAGCGGTGGTGGTTTGCACTTGGCAATGCGTAAGTGGGATGATGGGCTACACACGTGTCGGAGTTGAAGTTGCCGTCCCTAAGTAGCCGAAACACCTTAGGAGACACAAGCCACAACTCAAACAAGCTCAAACAAAATTGGGTTAAGTTTGGGGGTGGCGGAAGTGTATGGTGGGTAAGCCTATGCGGAAGATATGGTTGTGGTGGTTGATGAAGAAGCAATCATCCCTAAGTAGCCGAAACACCTTAGGAGACTCGAATCACTACTCAAACAACCAATAATGCTATGGGGAACAAAATGGGTTAGGTTGCGGAAGTCGGTGGTGGCTAGGCGGATGATATGGTGGAGGGCCTAGGCAAAGATGCCAAACTTCACAAAATTTGATGGAGTCAAATGATGTTTGTGGTATTTTTGTGGGATGGGGGATGTCAATAGCTTCAAAACGAGCTAAAGAATGTCAGAATCGGAGTTCGGATGAATTAGTTATGGATGAAACAAGAATCAGCCGAAGTTGATATGTACAGGTAGCGGACGTCCGCTAATGGACGGATGTCCGGTGGCCGGACGTCCGGTCGGGTCGGAAATCCGCTGTTTCAGCTCGGGATCGGGGTTCCGGACGTCCGGTAAATAGCGGTCGTCCGGTGGTTCCTGCGGCGCCGGACGTCCGGTAAAGTGGCGGTCGTCCGGTGGGTCTGGGTCAACGCGAGATGCGAGATCCGGGGCGCGATTTTGAGCGGAAAATGGCGATTTCGGGGTCAAAATTGACGAGATTTCGTGGATGGAAGATGGGAAAACTTGGGGAAATGCTAGATCCACTTGAAACCAAGAAAATCCATGGATCAAAATCAACAAAACATCATCAAACCAACAAATCACAAAAAAAATTGGGGCTATTTTTGGTGGGGATTTTCGAATTTTAGGACGAAATCAAGCAAAAGAAGGCTAGAAAACGGTGGGAGGGACTCCAAATACGTGATAAACGTGGCTCATGATACCATATGATACGGGGCAAACCCGGTGTAGGCCGATCTTTCACGTTTGGAGTGGGATCCCTCGAAGAACACGATGAACACGGGGAAGAACAGGGTGAAATCACAAGGGGAAACACTCAAGAACAAGTCCAAATCACACATCCACTAGACAATCAAACACATAAGATCACAAGGTACATGAACAACAAAGAGAAATATACAAGGTAGAGTTCATCCCAAATCCTATGAAGGAGATGAGGGCTTGAATCCTAGAAGGATCTTCCCACGAAGGGGGTCTTGAATCCCGCGGGATCTTCTCACATGGAGGTCTTGAACTCCATGGGAGTGGTAGTCTCTCTCTCTCTCAAGAGTAGAGGTAGGAGCAAAGCTCACCTAAGAATGAGCTATCATATTTGCTAACCCCAGAAAGGATGAGGGGGAGGTCTATTTATAGTCTAAGCCACAAAGGGGTAAGTGGGAGAGAGATACAAGGCCAAAAGGCCCGGTTGCACACACAGGCAGCGGACGTCCGGTCCTTACCGGTCGTCCAGTCGCTCGCGGAGGTCCGGACGTCCGGAAGGGCTCAGACTTCCGCAAATTCGGCTCGGATGAAGTTGCACCGGTCGTCCGGAGATGGCGGTCGTCCGGTTGCCGGTCGTCCGGTCTTAGACAGACGTCCGGCCGCTGTAGCTTTCATCGGCTGGCCGTCTGGGATGCGTCAGGTAGCGGACGTCCGGTGGGCGCCGGTCGTCCGGGCGGTGTAGAGGGTCGGACGTCCGGTGGCTTCCGGTCGTCCGGTCGCTGTAGACTCCGCAGCTCCTTCTTCTTCCGTCTTCTCTTCCTTGCTTCCCTCGCGGATGGTGTAGGTGTTCCTTGGCGCTTGCACTCCTCCTCGTCGTCCGTGAAGCTCCGACAATACATATGCATGCACACAAGTGGAGTGTCAAGTAGTATACCATCCACGAAGGGGTCAAGTGAGCACGTGTAAAGGAGAAGATTCAACTTTGTGTATGTGAAGTAGAGGTCGCACGTGTCACTTGCCAAACGGACTCTTGACATGGTGATAACCGTAGGATGCTCTGCATCAACCCGCCCCTCCAAAGGGGCAAAGGCAGTTGATGGTAGTTGTCACGGGAGAACTCACGATCATCATCTCCATGAACTCTTCCCAAATGCCGATCCTGACGATGCTCTCGATCTCTTTGCCTCAACGGTGATCTAGGACTGTGTGCCGACTGAACGGTTTCTATCCTTACCGATCGACTAAGAATTCTGTTCCACGACTGCGACACTGCGGAGTTCTAATCTCTTGCCGCTCGGAGCAGCGCTCTGATCTGTTCCAGGCCTCTTCCCGCCTCCGAGCGAGATGGCTGAATGAACTCTGCAATATGCGCAGCAGCTCCGAGATTCTGAATCAGTGTGCGGAGTACCTGAGTTTTTGGTGGAAACAACTGTCATGTGTGTCGACTAGATCCGGGGATCAATCGACGGGCACGCTCATCGAGAGAATGTTGGAGATTCTCCAAATGGGTGAGCTCGGCCAGCATGGCCAGGCGCACATCCTCCAAAGCCCAAGCCTCGGCGGTTTCCCCTATGATAGGGGTATGGAGAGCCTCCTCGTTGCGGTGATGCGGCTCTTCCCTCTGCTGCGACCTGAGAGGTTGGGGCTGGTACTCCTCATGGTCGAGTAACGTACCATCACCATCCCTGTTCTCACCGCTGCGGCGGAAACCAGGCAGGCCGCGATGAGAGTCAACCATGTGGACTTCTGCCGCGGGGTCACAACTCCCGCTCTCGGAAAGTGTGTCTGCGAAGTCAGTCATCGGGTCGACTAGACCGCAGTGATATACGTCGGGCTCGATTGCCGCGACCTAGAGGGTGAATGCATGTCGATCCACCGCGTGTTTCACCCACCGGTGGAGCCGTGAACGGCCCGACTGCTTGCGGCGGCGTGCAGCGGAGCGAAAGGTCGACACGGGTGTCGGTGTCAAAACCGGCAGATCTCGGGTAGGGGGTCCCGATCTGTGCGTCTTAGGCTGATGGTAACAGGAAGTAAGGGACACGATGTTTACCCAGGTTCGGGCCCTCTCGATGGAGGTAAAACCCTACTTCCTGCTTGATTAATATTGAAGATATGTGTAGTACAAGAGTAGATCTACCACGAGATCGTAGAGGCTAAACCCTAAGAGCTAGCCTATGATGGTATGATTGTAATTGTGATCGGCCTTCTAAGGACCATCCTCTCCGGTTTATATAGACACCAGAGAGCTAGGGTTTACATGGAGTCGGTTACAAGGAAGGAAACATAATATCCAAATCGCCAAGCTTGTCTTCCACGCAAGGGAGAGTCCCATCTGGACACGGGCCGAAGTCTTGAGTCTTGTATCTTGACGCTTCTATAGTCTGGATGATGTATACAGTCCGGCTATTCGGATACCCCCTTATCCTGGACTCCCTCAGTAGCCCCTGAACCAGGCTTCAATGACGATGAGTCCGGCGTGCAGTCTTGTCTTCGGCATTGCAAGGCGGGTTCCTCCTTCCGAATACTCCAGGGTTATTATCGAACACGTAGACCATGCCTGGATCTACAAGATGATCTTCACACACCATAGTAGGGAACATAGCATAAATCCGTTCTGCTGGCAATTTTTATACTTCATTCCTTGCATCGTGGCCTGGTCCAACATGGACCGGCATCTCCTGCTCCACCTCGACTTGCGTTGCGAGGCGGTTTTATTGGCACGTCCTGCCAAAGCAGAGATCATGTTCCTCTTAATACGGGATCTTCATCAATGTGGGAATATGTGACCCCACGGCGACCATTGGTATGATTCCGTGTATTTTAGATAAGTCTCAAGCGGTCACGCTAAGGACTCTTGGTATTCATCCCTTTTATAAAGGGGTCAAGGCCTACGCCTCTTCTCCACCTTTCCTGCCCCTTCTCACACCTCGAGCTCCAGCACTCAAAACCTAAGCTCCAACACCCAGATCCCCCAGTATGTCCGGATCTGATGCAACAGGCCGGTGGGTGGCCTTTTCGATTCAAGAGGAGGATATTGCGAAGCTTAGGGAGGTTGGATACCTGACCGCCGATATCCAGCACAGGCTTCCTGGTCCGGGGAAAGTTATCCCCACATCGGAGCCCAACGAGAGCGTCGTGTTTGTCCCTCACTTCCTCCGAGGCCTAGGCCTCACCCTAGACCCCTTTGTGAGGGGGCTCATGTTCTACTATGGCTTGGATTTCCATGATATGGCTCCAGACGTCGTCCTCCATATCTCGTCGTTCATTATCGTGTGCGAGGCTTTTCTCCACGTCAACCCACACTTCGGCTTATGGCTTAAGACCTTCAACGTGAAGCCGAAGATGATCGAGGGGCGACATGCGGAGTGCGGAGGTGCCATAATAAGCAAGAACGCCAATGCCCCATGGCCAGAGGGTTCTTTTCCGGAAGTATCCAATGTGTGGCAACGGAGGTGGTTTTATGTCACAACTCCCAGAGGCACAAAGTGGGTAGCTGCCCCCGAGTTCCGCTCAGGCCCTCCGTCACAGTTAGCGTCTTGGACCGACGTAGGACGGAATTATGGGCCTGCTGGTGATGTACCAGAACAGCAGAATCGTATCCAGGAGCTTATTGAAAGGGACATAAATCTTGTCAGCATAATGCAAGTGATGCTAATCCGGTGGATGTTGTCGTGCAAACATCGACCTCTCCAGATGTGGGAGTTTAATCCGGAGGGTCCGCGGACTATTAAGAACTTCTTCGGCCTGAAGCTCGAAGGAATGTGTAAATTATTCTTTGGACCTCAAGTAAAGTGTCGGGACATCACCGAGGATGCGGGCCTAAGCTGCAATCGCCTAGATGCCCAAGTAAGTAACCCTAAAGTCGGACACTTCATTTATATTTATCATAACTATTATTCTGAAAATCCTTCCGTGGCCAGGAATGGCTCAACAAGGCAGAGAGAATCAGGTGTTCGGCGCCGTTTCCTGAAGGCTCGCCTGGTCCAACCATTGCAAAGATGCTGGGCCGGGCGCTCAGCAAAATCCCTTCAGGGAACGGCGAAGGAAAGGGCAATGAAGCTGAACTTCACGTGCTATGCATCTAGACCGGGGAAATTGCTACCCATCCTATGGAGGATAGCCGGGAAGGGGAGGTCAAAGCCTCCTCCCCACGCGGGAAGAAGAGGGCCGCCTCCGAAGATTTGGAGGCGGAGACGCCCAAGCAAGGGAAGAAAACATCACCAGGGGGCTCTACCGCGATGGTCACCCTCACCGCGTCATGCCCACCAACGGGCTAGCCCTCCACCGAGCCGTAAGTTATTCATTAATTCAAAGGTGTGATGTTACTCCGAGATCCATAACCAGGACTTCATATTTTGTAGTCCGGCGAGCAGCTCTTCTCAACAGAGTTCGTCTTCAGGGGACCTTCGTCCGGAGATGATGGAGAGTGAGACTCCACCCACCTCTCCGCCTCATGAAGCGGGCGACACGGAGGTGTCGTCACGGAGGAGTCCGGATCTGCCAAAGCCGGCAGCGAACACGTCAGTCACCCTGAGCCCGGAGCGTTTGGCTCCCACGGGGGGCGATGAGAAGGGTTCGACACAGTTCAGTGTCCGGCCGGATGTACTGACGGGCCTTCTGGAGCGAGTCGCGCTCTCGGAGGAGCACCACTCTTTAATGAGCACGGTGATCACGAAGATTTCATCCGCCACCAGCGGTTTGAATGAGGCATTTACCAGCCTGCTCAAAGGCTTTGAGGTATGTAGTGAAAAATGCACAATTTTTTGGTTATGAAGCGCGCGCTAGGTGTGCTCCCTATAGATAGTAGCCCCTGAGACTCTGGTTGCCCGCCATAGGCGGCAAATGGGGGATCATATACTAATGGCTGTGCCATACATGTGCGCAGGTATACAAGGATCCGGCAGCCGACCAGTCTGTTGAGGTTGCCGAACTAAGGAGGCAGATCGGATCCATTGATGCCGATATCACGCTGGTGAATAAGCGGCTGGAGGAGTCACAGGGTATGTGCTCGGATTCCCTTATTATGATGTATAGGAAAATGCAAGAGGGGCATAATATTAATGCAATGTGTTTGCACTGCAGATGGTGCTGCTGCCGTGGAGGCCCTGAGGGCGGAACTTTCTCAAGCCAAGGAACAAGCTCGGGCTAGCAATGTGGCTGCCCTAAGGGCGGCCGAAGAATTGAGAGCCAAACAGGCTGCTCATCACCGAAGCAAGGAAAAAATAGCCGAAATGGCTGGGGAGTTAAAAAATGCCGCCGACCAGTACGCACTCCTCGAAAAGGAGAATAAGGCTAGTTCGGCCGAGCTGGACAAGGCACTTAATGCCGCCAAGGAGATGCGGACCGAGATCCGCAGTATGCGGGAGGAGCTCCAACAGGCCAACAAAATCGTGGTTGGGGGCTCATACTTACTGCGGACGAAGTTCTTGGATCCGAAGTATGCTCCCCTGGCTGGGCACTTGAGTCCTGCAGACGCATATGCGGACTTGGCAAATAGTACAGCTGACGCCGTCAAGTTCTTCGAGGGTCAAGGCGATGAAGAAGTGGAGAAGCTTTTCTGGTCGCAGTTCAATGCTCCCACTCGCCCGCTGCCGCTGAATGAGAAGGTGGCTGCTATGGCGGAGCTCCACAGGCTGTCCGGGCTTGCAATGTGGTCTGTAATAGACCATGTTTGGCCAAAGGGGCCTAAGCCAGACAACTATTTTAGTTTGGTGCAGCAATTCCTTGGAGCCGTGTCTCGGATTGACGCCATGAGGAGGTCGGCGTGCATAGAGGGTGCGCAAATGGCTCTAGCCTGCGTTAAAGCTTATTGGACGGATATGGAGGCCACTGTAATAGCGACCCAGGATCTGGCGAGAGGCCAATATCCGGCCGAGCACTACTTGGCGCAAGTCACAGAAGGTGCCCGCCTAATAGAAGCGCAGTGCTCGAAGAATGTCTTGTTCGAGTGATAAGTCGAATCATTGTAAAAAACAATATTTATTGTGAATACAAGGCTATATTTATAATTTTTTCCTGAAAATATGATTGTGTCCCATGTACGGCTGTTTTTATATGTATAGGTAGTCCGAAAGATAGCAGGCGTTGGCTTCAGCCCCCACGCATACAATGCGGGGGTGTTCGCGAAAAATATGCATAATCACACTTGATCCAACGTCTTGGTCCGTTAACGAGGTGATTGCACGCTGAACTAGGCAACTGGACTATATAGCTGTAACACTTTCGCTTAGCCATGGGAGTCTAATGGTGGGGCTACTATGTAGCCCCTGGTACATGCGCGTGCATCCGAATACGGGTGCGTGTGTACATGGCCGGGAAACGGCCCTTCGTTAATGCGGAGGAATCTTTAGGGATTCCGGTGAGTCATCGAGTGGTTGAACAGTCTCTCGCTGTATCATGACAGTCAGTTTTCGGCTTTCTCTACTAAGGCGCTCATCCGGGATAACCAGGGCACAATCGCAGTAGTTCTCCTTTGGCCTGCCTCAGCCGATAATAACGGAACATAAGGCGGCAAACCCAGGAGCCGGGCAAACCCAACATTTGACCAAAGACATGATTCGGAGCTAATGCATATAAGGCCAAACTCGTGACGCCGAACACTCCTGAGGGTGTTCGGGCTTTATAATAGAAGATGTGCTCAAGAATGCCCATTCGTTATGAACCCTGTATTTCCAGGTACGTGCGGTACTCTGTCGTGGCAAGATGCTAATGACGACAGTATCCTCTATAGGTATGGAACCCATGGGATGATTGAAACAATGAGAGGCAATAGAAAAGGTTTACACAGGGGCATAATCTAAAAAGAAACCTATTGAACAGGGCCCTGATGCACATCTGCGCCTTTGTCTCCATTGTGACGTATCCTGGAAGGGTATCACGCGAACGTTGTCTGAAAAAAAAGGAAAACTCATAGCAGAGTACAACGTAAGTATGCGATGGATAGTAAAGGTGTAAGATGTTGGCCTGCCAATAAGGGTGGGCCACGTGTGGGGCTGTATTAAATATTTATAGCCCCTGGTTTCCACTATGGGATTGCGTATACGGTGCGCGGTTGAATTTTATCCGGGCTACCGGACTCGTCTAACCGTGTCTGTGGTCTTAATGACCAGTTCTGGTTTCTGATATTAGAGGCCGCTTATAGTCCGGCCGCCAGGGCCGTCGCGTATTCCTTTGCGCGTGAAGGGCGCTCTGTGATTCCGCTAACGGTGATGACACCACAGGGACCGGGCATCTTGAGTGTAAGGTAGCCATAGTGCGGCAATGCGTTGAAGCGGGCGAAGGCCGTTCTTCCTAGCAATGCATGATATCTGCTTTGGAAGGGTGCGATGGTGAAGAGCAATTGTTCGCTTCTGGAGTTGCCTGGGGAGCCGAATGTTACTTCTAGCACGACGGAGCCCCTGCCGTAGGCTTCAACGCCTGGTATCACCCCTTCAAAGGCGGTGTTGCTTTGGCTAATTCTGGATGGGTTTATCCCCATTCCGCGAACAGTGTCCTTGTATATTAAATTGAGACTATTGCCGCCGTCCATGAGGACACGGGTGAGACGGTATCCGTTGATTATTGGGTCAAGCACCAAGGCATGTGATCCTCTGCGCCGAATACTAGTTCGGCCGTCCATGTGATCGAAAGTGATCGGACGAGACATCCAGTAGTCAGATATGGGTACGGTGGGCTTTTCATCATGCGCGTCTCTGAGCGCGCGTTCTTGCCTTCTTGTGAATGTGTGAGTCGCGTGGATCGTGTTTACTGTCTTAACCTCTGGCGGGAATTTTTTCTATCCCCCAGTGTTCGGCTGGCGAGGTTCGTCCTCGTCTTCACTTGGTATTTCCCTCCCTTTGTGTCCGGCATTTAATTTGCCGGCCTGCTTGAAGACCCAGCACTCTCTATGGGTGTGGTTCGTAGGTTTCTCTGGGGTGCCATGAATTTGGCATAGTCTGTCCAGAACTCTGTTCAAACTGGACAGTCCCTCTTTACTGCCTTTAAATGGCTTATTTTGCTGATCAGGTCGAGAGCCCCTGAATCCGGCGTTGACCGTCGTGTTATTCGGGCTCTCTTCCTTGTTTTGGCGTTTGTTTTTATTACGCCGCGGCTTCCCGTTGCCATCCCTTATTTCAGATGTGCTGGGGTCGCTAGTGCCTTTACGGGCCAGCCAGCTATCTTCACCCGCGCAAAAGCCGGTCATAAGGCTTGTTAAGGCTGCCATTGTCCTTGGCTTTTCTTGGACGAGGTGTCGGGCGAGCCATTCGTCACGGATGCTGTGTTTAAATGCCGCTAAGGCTTCTGCGTCCGGACAATCGACAATTTGATTCTTCCTAGTGAGGAATTTGTTCCAAAGCTTGCGGGCGGACTCTCCGGGCTGTTGGATTATGTGACTTAGGTCGTCTGCATCCGGAGGCCGGACATAAGTCCCTCGAAAATTGGCCCTGAAAGCATCTTCGAGTTCCTCCCAACTCCCAATTGAGTTTTTGGGGAGGCTTTTCAACCAGTGTGTAGCTGGTCCCTTCAATTTTAAGGGAAGGTATTTGATGGCGTGGAGGTCATCTCCACGAGCCATATGAATATGCACGATAAAATCCTCAATCCAGACCCCTAGGTTTGTCGTGCCGTTGTATGCTTCTATGTTCACGGGTTTCAAGCCTAGTGGGAATTCATGGTCAAGTACTTCTTCGGTGAAGCACAGGGGGTGAGCAGCCCCTCTGTATCTGGACGTGTTGTGGCATGCAATCGGCTGTTGCTGTGTCCGGAGTTTATTCCGAACTAGTATTTGGCTTGTATGAGCGTTTGGGTGACCATAGTCCCTCGCCGGGGTGTGTCTTTTAGATCCATAGATGGACCTGGCTGCACCAGCTTTCTTATCCAGATGCTCACGTAGATCATGCATGGTGTCTGTGGCTGTTCTATTGCGGTTGTGGAGTGGTACATCTAGTCTCCCGGTCGTATTATTCTTTGGTAGAATGGCCTTGTCGTCGAATTCTGGCAGTAGCTTGCGCTTCGGATAGCTTTTCGTATGGCGATCATCGCCATATCTTTCTTCAGTGTCTAGCACTTTATTCCATCTACGACTTAGCTTTTCCTGTGCGGCATTGAGCCATTGCTTCTGCTTTGTTAGACTTCTTGCGGTGGCCATAAGCTTTCTGTGGAGGTTGTCTCGTTCCACTTGTTCGTCCGGGATGATGAATGCATCGTCGTCTGGACTGTCTTCCTGTTCTGGGGCGGTTTCATGAGCTCGTCCCTCCGGATCATTGTGATCGGATATTTGCTCTGAACTTGGTTTGGCGTGACCTGGCTCATCCTGCTCCATCGCTGGGTCCATGTGGTCGTGGTTGCTTTTGGAGTTTACGGGTATATCGACCCTTCTTGCGCTCTTGTTCCTATTTTTGCCATTGCTGGACTTTGAGCGGCATCTGCGCCGCCTTTTTGGCTTTTGCCCGGGTGTTTTATCTTCCGGATTATCGCTCTCGTCCTTATTAGGCGTATCTACCATGTATATATCGTGTGACAAGGTAGTAGTCCCATGCCCCAGGGGTTCTGGAGCTTCTCCTGCATCATCGTCCATACCGTCCATGTTTTCAGAGTCGAAGTCAAGCACGTCGGTTAAATCTTCGATCATGGCGATGAAGTGGGTGGTGGGTGGGCAACGAATTCCTTCGTCGCCTGCTTCCCACTCGGGCTGGACATAGTTCGGCCCAGAGCCTCCTGACAAAGAAAGAGACTTTAATGAGTTCAGCATGTCGCCAAAGGGAAAGTGTTGAAAGATGTCCGCAGCGGTAAATTCCATTACCAGAGCCCAACCTGGCTCGGCTGGCTCAAGAGTAAGCGGACCAGGACCAATGACCGGAGTTACAGGCCTCCACAGAGGTGAGACCTGTGTTCGGCTCCACCACTGATGTGTATGCGGCCTGCGGGGCGGGGTCTACCCCTCCGTCCTTGGGCAACGCAACCTGTTCCGGATTTAGATCTGGGGTTATTGCAGGGATGATATTCTGAGCATTGTCCGACAGCAGGTCTAGGCCGTGCTCATCGTGACTGTCCGCTGATCCTGGCACAGGGCCGAATCCGTCGGAGATCAAGTCTCCACGAATATTTGCCGTGTAGTTCAAGTTTCCGAACCTGATCTGGTGGCCAGGGGCGTAGTTGTCAATCTGCTCCAGATGACCAAGTGAATTGGCCCGCAGTGCAAAGCCGCCGAACACAAAGATCTATCTGGGGAGAAAAGTCTCACCCTAGACTGTGTTATTGACGATTGAAGATGCCATCAAGCCTCGAAGCGACGACACAGAGGAACTCTCAATGAAAGCACCAATGTCGGTGTCAAAACCGGCGGATCTCGGGTAGGGGGTCCCGATCTGTGCGTCTTAGGCTGATGGTGACAGGAAGCAAGGGACACGATGTTTACCCAGGTTCGGGCCCTCTCGATGGAGGTAAAACCCTACTTCTTACTTGATTAATATTGAAGATATGTGTAGTACAAGAGTAGATCTACCACGAGATCGTAGAGGCTAAACCCTAAGAGCTAGCCTATGATGGTATGATTGTAATTGTGATCGGCCTTCTAAGGACCATCCTCTCCGGTTTATATAGACACCAGAGAGCTAGGGTTTACATGGAGTCGGTTACAAGGAAGGAAACATAATATCCGGATCGCCAAGCTTGTCTTCCACACAAGGGAGAGTCCCATCCGGACACGGGCCGAAGTCTTGAGTCTTGTATCTTGACGCTTCTATAGTCCGGACAATGTATACAGTCCGGCTGTCTGGATACTGCCTTATCCAGGACTCCCTCAACGGGCGTCGACTGGTACAGAGTCAACGGCTGCCGGAGGAGGACGCCACGGGCACTCACGCGGAAGTGCGACGAGCCTCGGATCGGTAGCGCCTCGACACCGAGGGGGGGCCTCCTGTAGCCAGGCTGAATCGTCGGCGACAAAAGTGAGCACCCCGAGTCAGAACTCATGGCCCATGATCAAACTGCTGCCGAAAACCATGTTGATGAAGACTGAAGAAAATGCAACCTCGCCGGAAGTTGCTAAGACGCTTTGCCCCACGGTGGGCGCCAACTGTCGTGGTACTAAGACTGACAGTAAGAGTAGAGGGTACGTAGGAGGAGGCAAGGTCCTAGCTAGGTGAGGTTGTACGCAAGTGTTTACGAGTTCAGGCTACTCTCGGAGGAGGTAAAAGCCCTATGTCTCGGTGCCCAGAGACGATCGACTGGATTTTAGTATATGCGTGTGTGTTACAGGGGGTGCGAACCCTTGTGCCAGAGGAGGGGGGTGGCTTATATAGAGTGCGCCAGGACCCCAGCCATCCCCTGCTACAGAGGGTTCAATGTACATAAAGGAGGGACGTTACTGATAGCGCCAGCCATAAGTGTCACTAATGCCCTTGAAGACTACGGAGTGAATGCTTGACCGTTGCAGTTCCGTGTGACTCCTGGTCTTCATAGGTCGAGTGGTTTCTTGTATGGTCGAGTGGTCTTCGGAAAGGAGGGATACCCGAGTGATATGATTGGTCGAGTGGATTGCACTCACGTCTTCGTTGGGTACTCCCTGTTGTCTCTTGAGCTTCTTTGCTTCTAGGGTAGTGACCTTGGGTAGGGTATGTTGGTCAGGCCTATGACCCTACCCTAGGTCTATATCCTCATCAGCGCCCCTTCCTTCCTTCTCCTTTTCCCTTCCCCTTTTCCTAGTCCATGTGGGAGGTGGAATCCTACTAGGACTGGGGAGTCCTAGTAGGACTCCACACTTTGGGCGCGCCCTATGAGGGATGGCCTCCTCCTCCCTCCATCCTTTATATACGTGGCGAGGGGGCACCCCATAGACACACAAGTTGATCATTGATCTTTAGCCGTATGCGGTGCCCCCCTCCACCATAATCCACCTCGGTCATACCATAGCGGTGCTTAGGCGAAGCCCTGCGTCGGTAGCTTCATCAACACCGTCATCATGCCGTCGTGCTGACAGAACTCTCCCTCGAAGCTCTACTGGTGAAAGCACAAGTGCTCCCTGCGTGATTTTGGTAATTAATGTCAATATATCTCTTGTTGGACTAATACCTTTACCTAGTACATTTCAGATAAGTTCAACAATGGAGTGGCATGGACTAGAGGATGTGGAACCCCTTCAAGAAGCTAAGGACAAAGGATTGGCTCAAGCTCAAAGCACAAGACTCTACATTTTCTATTTTAGTGATCCAAGATCACATTGAGTCTATAGGAAAAGCCAATACTATCAAGGAGGGATGAGGTGTTGCTTAATGAGGTTCTTGCTCAAAATGCTTAGTGATATGCTCTAAAGCCCTCAACTACTTTCTCACATCCACATATTACCCACACCAAAAGTCAAACTCGGCCCCATCGATTCTTTATATCTGGCGCCACCGAGTTCAGATGTCATAGCCACTACCACGAACCCTAGTCTTTTCGGTCTCGCCGATAGGGATCTCGGTCTCACCGAGATGGGATTGTAATCTCTCTATATGTATCCATTACAAAAATCGGTCCCACCGAGTTTGTGTAATCGGTCCTACCCAGATTACAATGCAAACTCTCTGTTCCCCTTTTTAACATTTCGGTCTAACCGAGATGAGCGAATCAGTCCCACCGAGTTTGCCTGACCAACTCTCTGGTTAGCTTATTACCAAAATCGGTCCCACCGAGTTTATGTAATTGGTCTCACCGAGATTACGTTATGCCCTAACCCTAACCACATCAGTCCCACCGGGTTAACATGCCGGTCCCACGGAAAATACTAACAGTCACATTATTTGCTATATATACCCCTCACCCACTCTTCAGGATTCGGTCCCACCGAGATTGGTAAGTTGTGTGTAACAGTTAGATTTTGTGTGGAGGCTATATATACCCCTCCACCCACTCTTCATTCATGGAGAGAGCCATCAGAACATGCCTACACTTCCAACTTACATTTTCTGAGAGAGAACCACCTACACTTGTGTTGAGGTCAAGATTTTCCATTCCTACCACATGAATCTTGATCTCTAGCCTTCCCCAAGTTGCTTTCCACTCAAATCTTCTTTCCACCAAATCCAAATCCCGTGAGAGAGAGTTGAGTGTTGGGGAGACTATCATTTGAAGCATAAGAGCAAGGAGTTCATCATCAACACACCATTTGTTACTTCTTGGAGAGTGGTGTCTCCTAGATTGGCTAGGTGTCACTTCGGAGCCTCCGACAAGATTGTGGAGTTGAACCAAGGAGTTTGTAAGGGCAAGGAGATCGCCTACTTCGTGAAGATCTACCCTAGTGAGGCAAGTCCTTCGTGGGCGACGGCCATGGTGGGATAAACAAGGTTGCTTCTTCGTGGACCCTTCGTGGGTGGAGCCCTTCATGGACTCGCGTAGTTGTTACCCTTCGTGGGTTGAAGTCTCCATCAACGTCAATGTACGATAGCACCACCTATCGGAACCACGGCTCAAAAATCTCCGTGTCTCAAAATTGCGTTTGCACACTCCAATCTCATCCCTTTACATTCTTGCAAGTTGCATGCTTTACTTTCCGCTGCTCATATACTCTTTGCATGCTTGCTTGATATGTATTGTGATTGTTAAAATTGTGCCAAAACTCGACTTCAACTTAAAGAAATTAAAAAATGCAACTTCTCTTAATTAGTGTCTAATCACCCCCCCTCTAGACACCTCTTCTCAATCCTTTTAATTGGTATCAGAGCTTTGGTCTCCATTGCTTCGGTTTAATCACCATTGGAGGAAGATGGATGAGTCTACTTTGGGGAGTCTTAGACATAGAGTGCCTATACTTGATGGAGAGTACTTTTATGAGTGGAAAAATGAGATGCTTGTGATTTTCAATGAATATCATTTGAACAAGTACATTGATAGCCCTTGTGCAACTCATGTTGATCCTATGCATCCTACTTTTGATGAGTCAATTGACATGATTCGCAATCTTAGAACTATTGATCCTATCACTAGAGGTTTGCCTAGAAACTTGATAGGTTGCTTGCCTACTCTTAAATGTGCCTACACCATATGGAAATTTCTTGAGGAACGATTTCCAAATTATTCCTTGAAAAATCTAGATGAAATTCTCCATAAGTCTATTGCCTTGAGTAATATGAATTCCAATGATCCTATGTTTGGTGATCGTCTATTTGAGCTTACAAATCTTATGCGTGTCAAAGGAGATGTTGGAATTATTAGCGATATCATTTCTGAAGCTACTAGATTTCATAAAGAAGATCATTGTCAAACTCACTCTAACGAATCACCCTCTCTAAGAATTGATCCACCACATGACGATGTTGAACATGGATACTATGATGAGGATGATGTTAGTGACTTTGATCTTGATGATGCAATGAGACACTTTGGTCTTATGGCAAATCTTCGGGGATATATGGCAGGAGGAAAGGAATGGGTTCTTGATAGTGGATGTACTGATCACATGATCGGAGATAAAGATATGTTTCGTGAGCTTGCTGAAAACGACGACCCTCGAAAGTATGTCACTTTTGGTGATAACTCAAAGGGTAAGGTAGTTGGCCTCGGTAAGGTGGCCATCTCACATGATAGCTCCATACAAAATGTCATGCTTGTTGAATCTCTTGGATACAATTTACTTTCAGTATCCAGACTTGCTGATTTCGGTTTCAATGTCCTATTTACTGAAGTAGATTGCCAAGTGTTTCGGAGAGATAATCATAAAATGGTCTTTACCGGCATTCGTAGAGGTGATCTTTACATTGTCGATTTCACTAAAAAGGTTCAACCTAGAACTTGCTTCATTGCTAAATCCTCTAATGGTTGGTTATGGCATAGATGATTAGGTCATGTGGGCATGCGAAACCTTGACAAGCTTATTAAAGGAAATCATATCCTTGGTGTTAACGATGTCATATTTGATAAGGATAGACTTTGCAGCGCTTGTCAAGCAGGTAGACAGGTTGGAGGAAGGCATCCCATGAAGAACATCATCACCACAAGGAGGCCACTTGAGCTACTTCATATGGATCTTTTTGGTCCCAACTCCTACAAAAGTCTGGGTGGAAATTCTTTTGGTCTAGTTATAGTTGATGATTTTTCAAGATTTACGTGGGTGTTCTTTCTCGATGATAAATCGAAGGTCCAAAAGATCTTCAAAAACTTCGCTAGAAAGGCCCAAAATCAATTTGAAGTGAAGATCAAAAAGGTTCGCATCGACAATAGAACGGAGTTCAAGAACGCAAATGTGGACACCTTTCTTGACGAAGAAGGGATTTCACATGAGTTCTCGGCTACGTACACACCTCACAAAATGGAGTTGTTGAGAGGAAGAACCGTACGCTCATCAAAATGGCAAGAACGATGCTTGATGAGTACAAGACACCGAAGCACTTTTGGGCAGAAGCGGTTGAGACAGCTTGTCATGCAACAAATCGCTTGTATCTTCACAAGCTACTCGGCAAGACGGCATACGAGCTCCTCGCCGGTAACAAACCCCAAGTTGGATACTTTTGAGTATTCGGCTCAAAGTGCTACATTCTTGATAAGCATCGTTGTTCTAAATTCGCTCCTAAGTCTCATGAAGGTTTCCTACTTGGTTATGGCTCAAACTCTCACACTTACCGTGTCTACAATAATTTCACCCGAAAGGTTGAAGAGACGGTAGATGTGAAGTTTGACGAATCTAACGGCTCGCAAGCAGAGCAATTGCCAATTGATGTAGGAGACAAAGACCCTTCAGAAGAAATTCAAGACTTGTCTATTGGCAAGATTCGTCCAACGGAGGTGAAGGAGAGTACCACGTCCGTCCAAGTGGAAGCTTCTACCTCACGACAAGGTGAATCTAGAGTTGATATGGAAGCATACACAAGTGGGACACACCAAGATGAAGAAAATAAGGAAGTACACCAAGATGAACATCAACAACCTCCTTCTCCACCACGACAAGAGAACGACAACGTCAACGACAATGAAGAAGGTCAAGAAGAAGAACAAGATGAAGAAGATGTTCCACCAAGATCCAAGCAAAAGCTTCCACGAGTTCGAGCAAGAGTTGCCAGAGATCATCCCGTCGAGCAAATCTACAATGATATCCAAACCGGGAGAATCACTCGCTCTAAAACTCGTTTAGCTAACTTTTGTGAACACTATTCATTCATCTCTAGTATTAAACCTATGAAGGTTGAAGAAGCTTTGGAAGATCCGGATTGGATAAACGCCATGCATGAAGAGCTACACAACTTTGAGAGAAACCAAGTTTTGACATTGGTTGAGAAGCCCGACAACAACCACAACATCATCGGTACCAAATGGGTGTTTCGCAACAAGCAAGATGAAGATGGACAAGTAGTTCGCAACAAAGCAAGTCTCGTCGCCCAAGGCTACACTCAAGTTGAAGGTATGGACTATGGTGATACATATGCCCCTGTTGCTAGACTTGAGTCCATTCGCATCTTACTTGCCTATGCTAATCACCATGATATCACCTTGTACCAAATGGACATTAAAAGTGCTTTCCTAAATGGTGAAATAGAGGTGGAAGTTTATGTTAAGCAACCTCCCGGCTTTGCCAATCCTAAGAAACCTAACCATGTTTACAAATCTCACAAAGCTCTTTATGGTCTTAAACAAGCTCCTAGAGCTTGGTATAAATGCTTGACCAAGGTCCTTATTAAAAGAGGCTTTGAAATTGGAAAAATTGATTCTACTCTTTTTACTAAAAGGGTTAATGGCGAACTATTTGTGTGCCAAACCTATGTTGATGATATTATATTTGGTTCAACTAACCCTCACTTTAGTGAAATGTTTGGAAAGCTAATGTCGGAGAAGTTTGAGATGTCGATGATGAGTGAACTCAAATTCTTTATCGGTTTGCAAATCAAGCAAACTAAGGAAGGTACCTTTGTCTCTCAAACAAAGTACACCAAGGACTTATTCAAGAAGTTCAATATGCAAGAATGCAAAGGTATGTCTACACCCATGCCTACTGGTGGACATCTTGATTTGACCAAAGATGGTGAACCGGTTGATCAAAAGGTTTCTCGCTCTATGATTGGTTCATTGTTATATCTATGTGCTTCACGTCCCGATATTATGCTAAGTGTGTGCATGTGTGCATGATATCAAGAGGCTCCTAAAGAATGTCATCTTAAGGCCGTGAAAAGGATAGTGAGATACTTAATTCATACACCAAATTTTGGCATTTGGTATCCCAAGAGGGCCTCTTTCAATCTTGTTGGCTACTCCGACGCAGACTATGCCGGTGACAAGGTTGATAGAAAGTCCACTTCGGGTACTTGTCAATTTCTTGGTAGATCCCTTGTGTCTTGGTCTTCCAAGAAACAAAACTCGGTATCCTTATCCACCACCGAAGCGGAATACGTTGCCGCTGGTTCATGTTGTGCTCAATTACTTTGGATGACCCAAACTCTTAAGGATTATGGGATATATGTGAAACATGTTCCATTACTTTGTGACAATGAAAGTGCTATCAAGATTGCTCACAATCCCGTGCAACACTCTCGAACTAAGCATATTTAAGTCCGTCATCATTTCATTCGAGATCATGTTGCTAAGGGTGACACTAACCTTAAGCATGTTCGCACCGACAAGCAATTGGCGGATATATTCACAAAACCACTTGATGAGAAAGTGTTTTGCAGGTTGAGAGGTGAATTGAACATCATTGATGTTTCAAACTTGGAGTAGGAACTCCATTTGTATACATGCAAGGCATGAGCCTATGACTAATCCTTGATATTCTTCTCATGTTGCTATTTAAATGTATTGGATATATTTGCACACTTGCATGTCATCTAAACCATGTAGGTACTTGGATGAATCTAAATCTATGAGATTGCAACTCACTCACATCTTAAGCAATCTCTACATCACCAAGTCTCTACACAATGGTGGTTGAAGACAAGGAAGCACGGAACCATTCAAACATATCCTTTGACAAAGTTGTTATTGAGTATCATGATTGTCATTTTGGATAAACAAGTGCTCTTCCTTGCAAAAACTAACCCATGCAGGTAGATGAACTCAAATTCCAAAGTGGTGCTCCCAACTCTTGATGAGCTACATCAACCTTGAGCAACCGACATAAGTTCAACTACATGATCACGATCAATACCACCACCCAAGGTATGTTATTCCATCTTAGAGAAGCTTTACTCCAAGACATGAGTCAAAGCAACTCAACAAGATGAGAATACATCAAAATTCTTAAACTAAAAATGGTAACCCCATTTTGAGCTTAAACGATGAGTATGACCTATGATCAAGTGATCTCACTTGACTCCTATGTCAATATACTCTAACATAGGTGACTTTGTCGCCGACCAATTCTAGATGAAGTTCTCTCGTGTTCTTTTCTGTGCTCTTGCATTTGTCTCATGCATATTTGTTTCCCCTTTAAAAAATAATAATCTAGCTTCCTTCTTTTTTTCTTTTCTTTTTCTGTTCTGCATTCCCTGCATCCAATTCCTTGCAAATCTTTGTGAGATCTTACATGTCTAGTGAGCTAAGGTGACAAGTGTTTTATCTGTAATGAACTCGGTCACACCGGCCTATTATTTTCGGTCAACCAAATCCTTTCGGTGCAACCAAAGCATACAACTCGGTGCCGCCGATTCACAACAGGAAAAACAGCTTGCCACTTGTTCATGTGTTCTTTTGATCCAGCTCCACTCAATGAATCTTGTCCTCTACCAGCATCACATTTAACTTACTACTTTATTTTTGTGCCTCAAGGACCAAACCCTCCTATAACAAAATTTCAGAAGGACCCTTCTTGGAAATTGATGTCAAAGGGGGGGAGAGATCACATCAAAGCTTAATCATATCTATAGGGGGAGAAATACTCAAGGGGAGAGAGAGTAATCATCAAGGACCCCAGATGCTTGGTGTTCAAGAGGAGAGAAGTCGCATGTCTTTAAGAGGGGAAAGACATGTTCATATTTGTTTGTTTGCATTAACTCTGTTTCTTTTTTTTGAGCTCTGGTTTTATGTTCCCTATCTTCTCCCAGTATCCCATGCTAGATTCAGGGGGAGCAAGACATCTACGGGAAGGAAATCATTGAATTCATTGCACATCTTTATCTTTGGGGACATGTCTATATCAAATGGAGTACTCAGTACTCACTCTCTACATGTCATCCCAGTCTTGGTACTCTTGTGGTTTCTTTTGTTTGCTCTGGCTAGTAGGTGCATCTGTGTTATCTAACCTTGTTTACACAGGTTCATTCCATCCTAAGCCAACTCAAGACCACAAGGTAAGTATATGCATCACAGTCATGTGTATGAGGATCTCTTGCTGATGTGCATACTGTTTGCAAGAAGGGCTCATGAGCATGAAGGTACATTTCCCATATTCACATCTTTTGCTTTGATGCATATAGCCAAGATATATGTAACACATTGCTTTCTCTGTCATGCTTATGCATTCACATGCTCTTATATTCCAGATTTACATAATTGCATACATATAGGGGGAGCCTATGCACGTTACATGTCTTTCCAAAGTTTTACTTGTTATTCTCTATATCTTTATCTAAAGCTTTGATGTGTGTTGTCATCAATTACCAAAAAGGGGGAGATTGAAAGCACAAGTGCTCCCTGGGTGATTTTGGTAATTAATGTCAACATATCTCTTGTTGGACTAATACCTTTACCTAGTACATTTCAGATAAGTTCAACAATGGAGTGGCATGGACTAGAGGATGTGGAACCCCTTCAAGAAGCTAAGGACAAAGGATTGGATCAAGCTCAAAGCACAAGACTCTACATTTTTTATTTTAGTGATCCAAGATCACATTGAGTCTATAGGAAAAGCCAATACTATCAAGGAGGGATGAGGTGTTGCTTAATGAGGTTCTTGCTCAAAATGCTTAGTGATATGCTCCAAAGCCCTCAACTACTTTCTCACATCCACATATGATCCAAAACAAAAGTCAAACTCGGCCCCACCGATTCTTTCTATCCGGCGCCACCGAGTTCAGATGTCATAGCCACTGCCACAAACCCTAGTCTTTTCGGTCTCACCGAGATGGGATTGTAATATCTCTGTATGTATCCATTACCAAAGTCGGTCCCACCGAGTTTGTGTAATTGGTCCTACCAAGATTACAATGCAAACTCTTTGTTCCCCTTCGTAACATTTCGGTCTAACTGAGATGAGCGAATCGGTCCCACCGAGTTTGCCTGACCAACTCTCTGGTTAGCTTATTACCAAAGTCGGTCCCATTGAGTTTGTGTAATCGGTCTCACCGAGATTACATTATGCCCTAACCCTAACCACATCGGTCCCACCGAGTTGACATGTCGGTCCCACCGAAAATCCTAATGGTCACATTATTTGCTAAATCGGTCCGACCGAGTTTCAGGATTCAGTCCCACCGAGATCGGTAAGTTGTGTGTAACGGTTAGATTTTGTGTGGAGGCTATATATACCCCTCCACCCACTCTTCATTCGTGGAGAGAGCCACTAGAACATGCCTACACTTCCAACTTACATTTTCTGAGAGAGAACCACCTACACTTGTGTTGAGGTCAAGATATTCCATTCCTACCATATGAATCTTGATCTCTAGCCTTCCCCAAGTTGCTTTCCATTCAAATCTTCTTTCCACCAAATCCAAATCCTGTGAGAGAGAGTTGAGTGTTGGGGAGACTATCATTTGAAGCATAAGAGCAAGGAGTTCATCATCAACACACCATTTGTTACTTCTTGGAGAGTGGTGTCTCCTAGATTGGCTAGGTGTCACTTGGGAGCCTCCGACAAGATTATGGAGTTGAACCAAGGAGTTTGTAAGGGCAAGGAGATTTCCCACTTCGTGAAGATCTACCCTAGTGAGGCAAGTCCTTCATGGGCGACGACCATGGTGGGATAGACAAGGTTGCTTCTTCGTGGACCCTTCGTGGGTGGAGCCCTCTGTGGACTCGCGCAACCGTTACTCTTTGTGGGTTGAAGTCTCCATCAACGTGGATGTACGATAGCACCACCTATCGGAACCACGGCTCAAAAATCTCCGTGTCTCCAAATTGCGTTTGCACACTCCAATCCCATCCCTTTAAATTCTTGCAAGTTGCATGCTTTACTTTCCGCTGCTCATATACTCTTTGCATGCTTGCTTGATATGTATTGTGATTGTTAAACTTTAGCCAAAACTCCACTTCAACTTAAAGAAATTAAAAACTGTAACTTTTCTTGCTTAGTGTCTAATCACCCCCCTCTAGACACCTCTTCTCGATCCTTTCAACATGATCGTGAGTTCGTGGGACGTCACTGAGCTGAATGTATGCAGATTGCGAAGGTGTCGTACGTTCGGTACTAGGATCGGTCGATCGTGAAGACGTACGACTACATCAACCGCGTTGTCATAAAGCTTCCGCTTACGGTCTATGAGGGTACATGGACGACACTCTACCCTCTCGTTGATATGCATCACCGTGATCTTGCGTGTGCATAGGAATTTTTTTGAAATTACTACGTTCCCCAATAGTTCAATCTTTGTATCAAATCCTTAGATTGGTACCTATAGGTGACTACTAGTGTTGATTATATCTTGTAGTTGATGCTAGTTGTTTTGTTTGGTGGAAGATCATATGTTCAGATCTATTATGCTATTCAATACCCCTCTGATCTTGAACATGAATATGTTTTGTGAGTAGTTACTTTTGTTCTTCAGGACATGGGATAAGTCTTGTCATGAGTAATCATGTGAAGTTGGTATTCGTTCGATATTTTGATGATATGTATGTTGTTGATTCCCTTAGCAGTGTTATGTGAACGTCGACTACATGACACTTCATCAACTTTTGGTCCTTAGGGAATGCATTGTGGAGTAGTTATTAGGTGATGGGTTGCTAGAGTGACAGAACCTTAAACCCTAGTTTATGCTTTATTCCGTAAGGGGCTGATTTGGATCCATATGTTTAATGTTATGGTTAGACTTTATCTTAATTCTTCTTTTGTAGTTGCGGATGCTTGCAGGAGGGGTTAATCATAAGGTGGAGGCTTGTTCAAGTAAGAATAACACCTAGGCACCGGTCCACCCACATATCAAATTATCAAAGTAGCGAACGCGAATCAAACAAATATTATGAAAGTGACTAGATGAAATTCCCGTGTGTCCTCAAGAACGCTTTGCTTATTATAAGAAATCCTTGTGGCATGTCCTTTGCTACAAAAAGGATTGGGCTACCTTGCTGCACTTTTATTTACTATTGCTACTTGTCACTCGTTACAAATTACCTTGCTATATCTATTATTGACAATTTCAGTGCCGGGAGAAAACACCTTGCTGAAAACTACTTGTCATTTCCTTCTGCTCCTCATTGGGTTCGACACTCTTAATTATCGAAAGGACTATGATTGATCCCCTATTCTTGTGGGTCATTAGAGATGCATCTTGATCTTTCGGGATTTCAACTTGTTCTCTAGGTGCTTCGAAATCATGGGTTTGGGCTACACCATCACCCTCATCCTCGACAATCATATTGTGCAGAATAACACAACATGTCATCAGCTGCCGAAAAGTTTCTGATTCCCACATCATTGCAGCGCTGCGCACAATTCTCCAATGAGCCTAAAGCACGCCAAATGACCTCTCCACATCCTTCCTAGCCGCTTCCTGCATTGTTGCAAAGTGGCTCTATTTATTGCCATGCGGCTCAGATATGATCTTCAAAAACGCCGCCCGCGGAGGATAGATACCGTGGGCAAGATAGTACCCCATGCTGTAGTCTCGTGCATTGACGGTGTAGTTGCGCGACGGTAATTCCCCATTGCAAAGCCTCCTGAACACCGAAGATCGTTGAAGCACGTTGATGTCGTTGTGAGAACAAAACATTCCAAAGAATGCATGTCGAATCCATAAGTCATGGGATGCCACCGCTTCTACTATGATGGTGGCCTCTTTGGTGTGACCATGATACATTCCCCGTAGACCTTTGGGGCAGTTATTCCATTGCCAATGCATGCAATCAATTGATCTGAGCATTTGGTTCTCCAATAGCCAACAACTTCTCCGTGTCTTGCGCATTTGGTTCTTTGAGATACTCAGGTCCAAATACCTCGACCACGACACGGGAAAACTTGACAGTAGTCTTTAAGCACGTGCTCTCCCCCATCCTGATCATCTCACCAATGACATCTGCAGCAGTACCAAGTGCAAGCATCCTCAGAGAAGCCGTGCACTTCCGCTTGGCCGAGAAATAGGGTTGGTCGCAACAATCCCTTATGAGCTTGAAGTAGTCGTCGTGTGCCTACACTCCCTCCACAATGCACAAAAACAATGGTTTCTGCATGCAAAGACGGCCACGAAACCATGGATCATCCAGGAAAGCAGGGTTGGGAGCAAAGTAGTCCTTGTGCAGTAGCTTTGCTCCGGACATGTTGTCCTGGTTGATCACTCTTCTCCCTTTGATTGAGCCTTTAAAGTTGAGAATATGCTCCACTTGCCGGTCCATTTCCTCCTGCATGCTCATGAGCATGCTCATGTCCACTTCTTCGTCTGAATCCGACGAATCGAAGAACTCATCTTGAATCATTTGGTCAAGCTCCGTCGGTCCATACTCCTTATCCGACGAAGCATTAGAATCCATCGTTTTACCTAACAAAATCACAAAAAATCCGGTTGGACAATGTGTCGAACACACAAGTGCAAGGCAGAGTCGGAGAGTTGCAGGACATACCACAGTGGCGTCTGGATCGGCGACGACGTCCCCTGCCAAGAGGACAAGAGGGCTCTTCCGAAGATGGCGGCGAAGAGCCCGGGAACGGCTGCGTGGCGGCGGCGCGCAAGACGGAGGGCGTGGAGGAGGAAGAAGAGAGGAGAAAGCAAATGAATCCGGCTGGTCTTCGGGCTGGATTTGATGCAATTTGGGATGGGGTCGGATTGTCGGATCCGACGTGGTGTACATGCCCGGGCGCCCCATACCCGCCCTATATTTGGGCTGGATATGAGCGGTGCTGGTCAGCCCGGGCGTTTGAGGGCCGTTTGAGAGGCTCGTCTGAGTCAAAAAATCGTAACCGGACATTGACCGGGCAGCCCGCTCAGATGAGACGAGTTTGAGAGGTCCAGCTATAGATGCTCTTAGTATACTTCATGAGAAATTATAGATGTGTGGTAACAAGTTCTAGTCTGTGCGCTGGTCGTCCTAGTTCACCTGAAGATCCGGTAAAACCGGAGGTGGAGAATCGTCTAAACCTCGGCCAGCTTTGTTCAGGAGGTATTGGAAGCCATCATCAAGGATTTTAGAGTGTGGAAAGCCGCCGGCTGCTTCAACCACCTTAGTTTGGCTGAGGCTGTTGCTAACTCATGTTGAGTTCTTTTGCTCGTGGCTTTTCAATTACTCATCCTTTTGGAGACGCATGCGCAAGCGCGTGTCCTCGGCGCATTTGAGCTGTGAACGCAACCTGCTCGTCTCTCTACTTTGTTGGTAGACGTGTGGCCATGGACCATACATGGGTCGGGTCGGTCTCTTCATTCATGGCGGGAACTGCTCGGTTAGGTCGAGCGTCTTTGTTTTATTCGACGTGCTGTTGTGTTCTCCTCCTGTTCCGTACTGAATTTTTGCTTCCTGTGTAGGCCCAAGCGCACACACGCGCAATCGCGAAGCTCCTTTCTTTTTAAAAACTTGGTGAAAGAATGGAAGTGGTAGCAGGAAACTGGACAGATTCGGGACGACATGCGTGGGTTTTGTCCCACGCAATAGTGGTGCGAGACTAAAGGCCTTGCGTGTGCATGGTACATGCACACCGGCGGTACAGGTTAGGCGTGACCGGCAGGCGACCATTTGACCCGTCGACAGGAGGACCATCGTCATTCGTGGCATGGGAGCACGACAACATTGACGGATGGCCTCTCCTGGAGACGCTATAGTAGTTTCTGCCTGTATGCATTATTGATTCTCCCGTGTACATGAATGACAAAGAGGCCAAGAGGCTTTTGCAATGCTGTTTGTCCCATATTGTCTGACCGCTGAATTATGAGGCCGTAGCCTGCAAGCTCGTCCCGATTTTATTTTGTTTTTTTAAGAGGTGGTTGCATTTCCTCCGTTGTGCACAGCCAATTATTCTCTGTGGAATGCAACCCACTTGCCGCAACTTGGCTGCAGCTGCCCGCGGCTTGGGCAAACAACGGCGCGCAAACAGGCCTGCGACTACGAGCGTTGACCTCTTGGCCGGACGTGTCTGGGTGACGGAAAACTCCACGTCCGGGTTGGCATGGAATGGCAGGTCTGGTCGCGCGCGGAAGCCGGTAGGAGAGACGTTGCAAGCCGCGTGGAAGCAATCAAGCTAAGGCGCATGTACAGTGATTGACGAGATGGTGTAATTTTTAACCTTGCATGTAATTTAAAGATCTAACAATAGAAATATGTCTATAATGGTTTATCTTGGTCTTATCTTTAATAACTAGCTATTTTTAAAAATATGATGAGACATATTGTGCTAAGAGATAACCTCTTAAATAAAAAAAGGACAAGCCATTTTTTAGATTTTTTTTATCACCTCGACATTTATCTTATGTGACATTATTAAAATAGCATCACTGTACATGCCCTAAACCAACCAACTAGGCCGCACGACCGCGCGAGGAAGCGATCCTGGCTAGGCTATAGCTCGTCTCATGGTTGGTTCGGTGCATGGTGGTACGACCGCGCGCACCGACGCCCCGACGGCGTTCTCGAAACGTGTTGGACGTGCGACGCATGGAGCACGACGCAGGCAGAGCAGGCTGCTGTTGGTTGGTTAGGCAAGCTTGTATGCATGCTGGTGGTCTGGTTGGCTTTGGTTGGTCTTCCGTCGTTTTTGAGGGAGGCCACAAACAATAATCCCATGGATGCACGACGCGGCGTGGATCGACCGGTCGAGAGCCTGTCCGTGTGGTCAACGTACGCGTACCCTGCTTTCCCAGATCAAGATCGGCGTGATGGGTGCGTCTCTTGCGTACTTTGCGGATTATGCTCCAATCATTCGTGTGATCGATCTTGTTAAATTAATTGAAAACACTCTGGTCTAACCGTTCCCCGCGTTGCGCGAGCTGCACGTGCAGGTCGATTCATGGTAGTGTATGGCCAACTTCACCGACGTAGCTCGCCGGGTCCGCAGTCTGTTCTGAAGCGTGCGTGCATGTCTTTGTGGGCAAACAAATTTCAGGGGTCTTTTTTTTTTATCAGTACAGACACAAGCGCTCATATATACGCGCATACACTCACCCTTATGAACGCACACACGCACACCCTATTTCTATGAGCACCTTCAAAAGACTGAGCCGGCATATCATCTTGAGATTTACAAAGCCACCGTAGGCGCCTCGTCGGTGGCGGGAATGTCTCCTCCCACTGAAAGCACATCGCCAGAAATCCTGAAATAAATCCAGAAATAATGCAAGCACCAGGATTTGAAACCTGGTGGGTTGGGAATATCACTGTCCACCTAACCATCTCAACCACGGATTGGTTCGCACAAATTTCAGGGGTCGAACGGTCTCAATCGTGCAAATTACATTCTTTTTACCGTGTCCCTTTTTTTGAGAATTCTTTGCATTCAAATCACGAAACAATACAAAATAGTTGACCCTTACAAGCACACTGAAACGCAAACGCAAAGGACCATAAACATCTAGCGTACCCTAAAACAACTATAACATACGAAGATCTCCGGAGCTCTGTGTCATCATTCCTGAATCTTAAGATTATAGGATTATGCATTCAGATTATAGGATTTCTTCTTCTGCATGCGCGAGGATGAGATATGGTGTTAGGTATCTCCAACACCGAACTTTAAACGGGCCGTAAGCGTCGGACCGCGCGGTCCAGACATGTTAGTGACATACAATGTTGGTCTGTATCGGTCCGCTCCTCGACGACTCGAATGCATTTTCTCCCGCAAACTGGAGACAAGGGTGGGGGCTTTGCGGGGGTCTAAATAACTGCCACACCGACTTCTGACCACACTGGCCCACCCACCCCCATACTCACCCTTCCATCTGCACGCTCCTGTCCGCCGCCAGCTGCCCGCGTTCACGCCGATGTAGAGCGGCCGCTCCACTTTAAAGCCCGCCCAGAGCGGACACGACCTCTCACTGGCTCTGCCACTAAAGCGGTGTGCTGCACGCCCCGCTGAACATACATCCTCGCCGCATTCAAACATCTTCATTAAACCTGTGCGTGTGCTGAGAAATCTACTCTGGCTACACGTCCGTTCACGAGCAGGTCGGCATTAAACACAACGCTGGACATGCTCCTCCAGTCAGTAGGCTATTTAAAGGAGGTCAGACACCGAGCAAGAATCTCACCACTCCTCCGCTCGCCATCTCCTCTTTCCACTATTTTCTCCACCCTTCCAATGCCATCCGACGAGCAAAGAGCAATTCTTCGGCATAAAAATCGGCTGGGTGGCTGATGAGGATACAGACCTGGGGTAGGGTCATAGGCCTGACCTATGCGTCCTACCCAAGGTCACTACCCTTGAAGATAAGAAGTCCAAGAGACAGCAAGAGACCCCCAGTCGAAGATGTCGAGTGCAATCCACTTGACAGTCACGTCACTTGGGAGTCCTTCTCCCTTCCGTCACTCGACCTACCGAAGACTAGGAGTCACTCAGCGTTACAACGGACAGGCGTTCACTCCGTAGTCTTTAAGGTCATTAACAACACTTAAGGCTGGCGTTACCAGTAACGCCCCCACTTTATGTACATTAAGTCCCTTGTAATGGAGGGCGGTGGAGGTCCTGGCGTACTCTATATAAGCCACCACCCTCCTCTGGCACAAGGGTTCGCACCCCCTGTAATATCACACACATAATCCAATCGACCGCCTCCGAGCACCGAGACGTAGGGCTGTTACTTCCACTGAGAAGGGCCTGAACTCGTAAACCTCGTGTGTACACCTTCACCATAGCTGAGATCTTGCCTCTCCATACCTACCCCCCTTTCTACTGTCAGTCTTAGAACCACGACAGTTGGCGCCCACCGTGGGGCAGGTGTCTTAGCGACTTATTGGTGAAGTTGCAAGTTTTATCGATCATCATCATCATGGTTTCCGGCGGCGGATTGGCTGAGGGCCGCGAGATCCGTCTCGGCGCGCTCGTTTTCGTCGCCGACGACTCCGCGCGGCTTCAAGAAGCTCCCCTGGACATTGAGGCGCTCCCCGTTCGAGGGGCGACGCACTTCCGCGTGTGCATTTGCGGCGTCCTTCTCCGGCAGCCGTCGACTCAGTATCAGTCGGCTCCGATGGTGTCTTCCCTTCCCGCTGTTCGCCGCCGCAAGCGGTCCAGTCGATCGCGGCTTCAGCGGTGGGTGAAACACGTGGTGGCTCGGCGTTCGGCCACCCATCAAGTCGCGGCAATCGAGCCCGATGAAACTCTCCACGGCCTTTTCGATCTGTCGACTGGCTCCGCGGAGACCGCATCCGAGTGCGATATCAGCGACCCTGCGGCCGAAGTCTTAATGGTCGATGGACCACGTGGTCCGCCTGGCCCATCGGGAGGACGGCGAAGATGGTGGCGGCGATTCGTCACGCGTCCATGAGGAATGCCATCCCGAACCCCTTTCTTCGCGGCGGAGGGAAGAACTTCGTCGCAACAACATGGATGCACTCCACACGCCCATCGTTGGAGAAACCCCCGAGGATCGGGCCTTGGAAGAGGTGCGCCTACCTAATTTGGCTGAGCACACTCGACTGGATAACCTTCAGCGCGCTCTCGATGAGCATGCTCGGGAGCGGATCCCTGAGTCCAGTCGACGGCAGCTTTTCTCGCCTCCACCTAAGGTATACCGTACTTCGATCCAGAACCTCACAGTTGCGGCCCGAATAGCAGAGTCAGTCCAACCTTCCCAGTCGGAGGCTGGCAGAGGGCTGATGCAGATCCGGGCCTTGCTCCGGGCAGCAGGAGAGCAGAACTCAGCAGTGTCTCAGTCGTGGAATAGGATTCACAGCAGATCCGTAGTAGCGGATACAGTTCAATCGGCCCACAACCCAAGGTCTCCCCTACGGCGTGAGGCCCGTGGACAGTATGATCATCCGCTCGACCGTGACAATCGTCGTCGAGTGCCCACGCCTCCTCCAAGGAGTGCGTCATATGTGCCTCGGCAGAACAATGACAAACGCCGTCACAATGGCGGGCGCAGAGAACCAGTCGACTCAAGAGAGCCAGGCTTCGACGCGAGATCCATCCTCGTTCAAGGCCTAGTCGACCAAAACAGAGCGCATAGAGAAGACCCCGGCAGAGATCGTCCAAGTAGCAGCAGAGTGCATGTTTCTGGCCCAGAGTGTTTCAGCAGAGCCATCAGGGCGGCAGTTATTCCTCTCAACTTCAAGTTGGCGACCGGAGTCAGTAAGTTCACTGGAGAGTCCAAGCCTGGACTTGGCTTGAAGATTACCGAGTGGCTATGCAGATTGGTGGTGGAAACAATGAAGTAGCAATGAAACATCTTCCTCTGATATTGGAAGGGTCGGCCCGAGCATGGTTGACTCAGTTAGCTCCGGGCAGTATATACAGTTGGGAAGAGCTGGCTCGAGTGTTCGTCAGAACTTTCGAAGGCACTTGCAAACAACCAGCAGGATTGACCGAGTTGCAGCATTGTGTGCAGAAGTCGAGTGAGACTTTGAGAGATTTCATTCAGAGGTGGACCACTTTGCATCACACCGTTGAAAATGTATCAGAGCATCAAGCAGTGTGCGCCTTCAAGGAAGGCGTCAAATACCGATAGTTGGTCCCGAATTTCGGTCGGACTGGTGATATGACTCAAACTCGGATGATGGAAATAGCCACCCGGTACGCTAATGGAGAAGAAGAGGATCGACTCTGTAGCGGAAAGAGTAAGCCAGTCGGCCAAGAGACCGGTGGAGGTAATTCCAATCGGAAACAGAAGCGTAAGGCCGAGCCGGCGGCACCCGGTGAGATCGCTGCAGTGGCTCAAGGAAAGTTTAAGGGAAAACCTAAAGGGCCCTGGCCCCCTAAGAAGGTAAAGGATCAAGCAGGTAATGATGTGTTGGATTTGTCATGTCACATCCACACGAAGAAGGATGAAGAGGGTAATCTGATCTACCCTAAGCATACCACTCGACAATGTCGACTCCTGATCCAGCATTTCCGAGAAAAATAGCCCGGTGAGAAGGAAAAAGAGTCGTACAAAGACGAGGAGGAATAGGAAGACGACGGTTATCCCAAAGTCAATTCCACCCTCATGATTTTTGCTGATGTTGAGAGCAAGAGTCGGTTGAAAGTTATCAATAGAGAAGTGAATATGGCCGCTTCGGCAACGACGACCACATACTTGAAATGGTCTCAGACATCCATCACATTCGACCAGTCTGACCATCCCGCTCGTGTAGCCACCCCCGGGAGGCAAGCATTGGTGGTCGACCCCGTAGTTGGAGGCACTAGACTGACTAAAGTGCTGATGGACGGTGGCAGTGGTCTGAACATCCTTTATGTTGAAACCTTGAAGGGGATGGGCATTCCGATGTCCAAGCTTAGCGAGAGCAATATGAGTTTCCATGGTGTTATCCCTGGAAAGAAAGCCGAATCACTCGGCCAGATCGCCCTCGACGTGGTTTTCGGTGATTCCAAGCATTACAATAATGAAAAGTTGACATTTGAAGTCGTGGATTTCCAAAGTGCTTATCATGCCATTCTGGGTAGGCCCGCCTACGCACGTTTTATGGCTCGCCCATGTTACGTGTATCTCAAGTTGAAGATGCCTGGCCCCAAAGGTGTGATCACAGTTACTGGCAATTAGCAGAAGGCAGAGGAATGCTTCCAGAAAGGTTCCAAAATTGCCGATGCGCAGATGGCAGTAGTTGAATTCCAAGAGTATCGGAAGAATGCAGATCTGAGTGATTTGCTCCGAGCCAAGAAGCCTGCTACAGATTCTGCATTTCAGTCGACTAGTGAGACGAAGCCGATTCATATTCACCCGACCGATCCCAATGTCGCACCAACTCATATATCAACAACACTCGACAACAAATAGGAAGAAGCGCTCATCCAGTTCCTCCGTGAGAACTGGGACATCTTTGCATGGAAACTGATGAAGCCATGTACCTAGGGTAGGGTCATGGACCTGTCCAAAATACCCTCCCCAAGGACATCTCTAGAAGAAACTACCTTTCAGTCGACCTGGAAGGATTCCACTCGACGGACTCGAAGACAGTCGACCATGAAGACTCACTCGACCGGCAGAAAGACCTAAGGTCACTCTACATCCAAACGGTCCGTTATTAAGTAGTCTTTATGGCCATGATATCACTTTATGTAAGGCGTTACCAGTAACGTCTGGCCTTTATGTACATTGAACTCTCTGCTACGTGGGCTAGCTGGGGTCCTGGCGCACTGTATATAAGCCACCCCCCTCCACAGGCAGAAGGGTTCGCACCCCTGTATCTCTCACACATATAATCCAGTCGACCGCCTCCGGGCACCGAGACGTAGGGCTGTTACTTCCTCCGAGAAGGGCCTGAACTCGTAAAACTCTTGTGTGCACAACTACTCCATAGCTAGGATCTTGCCTCTCCTTAGTACCCCCTACACTACTGTCAGACTTAGAACCACGACAGTTGGCGCCCACCATGGGGCAGGTGTCTTAGCAACTTATTGGAGAAGTTGCAGTTTTTCCGATTCCTTTCATCATGGTTCCAGGCGGAGTTTTGGTTGTGGGCCGTGAGATCCGTCTTGGTGCGCTCACGTTCGTCGCCGACGACTCTGCCTGGCTGCAGGAGGCTCCGCTCGATGTTGACGCGCTCCCAGTCCGTGAGGTACGCACTTTCGAGCGTGCGTTCGCGGTGTCCTTCTGCGGCAACCGTCGACCCGGTATCGGCCAGTTTTTGTGTCATCCTCCCTCCCAGCTTCCCGCCGGCGCAAGCGCTCCAGTCAGTCGAGGCTTCAGCGGTGGGTGAGGCACGCGGTGGCTCGCCAGTCGACCACTGCCCAAGTTGCGGCAATCGAGCCCAATGAATCTCTCTACGGCCTGTTCGACTGGCTCCACAGAGACTGCATCCGAGTGCGACAGAAGTGATCCAGCGGCGGAGGTCCTGATGGTCAATGGACCACGCGTTCCCCCCGGCTTTCCTGGTGCCGAGGGAGGCAACGGCGGAGGTGATCCGTCGCACGTCCATGAGGAGTACCTCCCCGAGCCCCTCAATTCGAAGCAGAGGGAAGAGCTTCGCCGCCGGAACATGGATGCGCTTCACACTCCGATCGTTGGAGAAACCCCTGAGGCTCGCGCCTTGGAGGACGCGCGCTTGGCCAACCTGCCGAGCGCACTCGACTGGAGAACCTTCAGCAGGCACTCGACGAGTGCGCGTGGCAACAGATTCCAGACTCCAGTCGACGGCAGCTCTTTCCACCTCCGACTCAGGTATATCGAACTCCGATTCAGAATTTAGCACCTGCAGCCCGTATAGCAGAATCGATTCAGCCTTCCCAGTCAGAGGCTGGCAGAGGCTTGATGCAGATCAGAGATTTGCTCCGGGCAGCAGGAGATCAGAATTCAGCTATATCGCAGTCGCGGAACAGGATTCACAGCAGATCTGTGGCAGCGAATACGGTCCAGTCGGCTCATAGCCCCAGATCGCCACCGGGGCGTGAAGGGCGTGGTGACCGGCATGATCAGTACAGGAACTATGAGCAGCATGATCACCGATTCGATCGCAACGATCGATGTCGAGTGCCCACTCCTCCCCTAAGGGGTGTATCTTATGTGCCTCAACAGCAGGATGATAGACGCTAGCACAGTGGCGGACGAAGGATCCCGGTCGACCACAGAGAACCAGGCTTTGATGCGAGATCCATCATCGTTCAAGGTCTGGTTGACCAGAACAGATCTCACAGAGAGGGCAATGACAGAGATGTACCCATCAGCAGCCGAGTGCATGTCTCCGGACCAGAGTGCTTCAGCAGAGCCATCCGAGTTGCAGTGATTCCTCCCAACTTCAGGTTGGCGACTGGAGTCAGCAAGTTCAACGGTGAGTCTAAGCCCGATACTTGGCTTGAGGACTACCGAGTGGCTGTTTAGATCGGCGGCGGAAATGACGAGGTGGCCATGAAGCATCTGCCTCTTAGGTTGGAAGGGTCAGCCAGAGCGTGGCTGAATCAGTTGACGCCCAGCAGCATTTACACGTGGGAAGACCTTTCCCGAGTGTTTGTCAGAACGTTCGAAGGAACATGCAAGCGACCAGCAGGACTGACAGAGCTGCAATCTTGTGTGCAGAAGTCGAATGAAACTTTGAGAGACTACATCCAGAGATGGATCACATTGCATCACACAGTAGAGAATGTATCTGATCACCAGGCAGTCTGCGCCTTCAAGGAAGGCATAAAGTACAAAGAGCTAAGCCTGAAATTTGGTCGAACCGGAGACATGTCTCTGAGTCGAATGATGGAAATAGCCACCAAATATGCCAATGGTGAGGAAGAGGATCGGCTCCGGAGCGGCAAGCATAAGTCAGTCACCCAGGAAACCGGAGGAGGGAACTCCAGTCGGAAGCAAAAGCGGAAAGCCAAGCCAGCTGCTCCTGGAGAAGCCCTGACCATGACTCAAGGAAAGTTCAAAGGAAAGCCCAAGGGGCCTTGGAACCCCAAAAAAGTAAAGGATAAGGAAGGAAACGACGTGATGGATTTACCGTGTCACATCCACACGAAGAAAGATGAAGAGAGTAACTTCATTTACCCGAAGCATACCACTCGGCAGTGTCGACTCCTGATACAACAGTTCCAAGGGAAGCAGCACAAAGATAAGGAAAAAGAGTCAGACAAAGTCGAGGACAAGGAGGATAGTGACGAAGAATATCCGCAGGTCAATTCCACCCTGATGATTTTTGCTGACGTTGAGAGCAAAAACCGACTGAAAGTTATAAACCGAGAGGTGAATATGGCTGCTCCGGCAACGCCCAATTATCTGAAGTGGTCTCAAACCGCCATCACATTCGACTAGTCTGGTCACCCGACGCACATAGCTACCCCTGGGAGGCAAGCTCTGGTGGTCGACCCAGTCGTTGAAGGCACTCGACTGACTAAAGTGTTGATGGATGGCGGCAGTAGTTTGAATATACTATACACTGAGACGCTGAAAGGGATGGGCATTCCGATGTCCAGACTCAGCACAAGCAACATGAGTTTCTATGGAGTCATTCCTGGCAAGAAGGCCGCGTCACTCGGCCAGATTGCTCTTGATGTGGTTTTTGGTGATTCCAAGAACTTCCGCAAAGAGAAGCTGACATTTGAGGTTGTAGATTTCCAGAGTGCCTACCACGCTATTTTGGGCAGGCCAGCTTATGCACGTTTTATGGCTCGACCATGTTACGTGTACCTCAAATTAAAGATGCCTGGCCCTAAAGGCGTGATCACTGTTACTGGTAATCGCAAGAAGGCAGAAGAGTGCTTCTAGAAAGGCTCAAAGATCGCCGATGCTCAAATGGTGGCAGAAGAGTGGCAGGAACACCAGAGGAATGCAGACCCGAGTGATTTGTTGCGAGCCAAAAAGCCTGCCACGGAATCAGCGTTTCAGTCGTCCGGTGAGACAAAACCAGTTCACATCCACCCAACCTCCCCCAACGCTGCTCCGACTCATATCTCCACAACACTCGACCCCAAATAGGAAGAAGCGCTCATCCAGTTCCTCCGTGAGAACTGGGACATCTTTGCATGGAAACCTTCTGACATGCCGGGTACCTAGGGGGGTGGCTGAGCATCGTCTGCGAGTCGATTCAAAGGCAAAACCTGTCAAGGAACATCTGCGACGGTCCGCCATCCAGAAAAGGAAGGCTATTGGCGAAGAAGTGGCTCGGCTCTTAGCAGCAGAGTTTATCCGAGAGATTTACCACTCCGAGTGGCTCGCTAATGTCGTCATGGTCCCCAAAAAGGACAATTCGCTTCACATGTGCATTGATTTTAAACATATCAATCGGGCCTGCCCGAAAGATCATTTTACTCTTCCCGGCATCGACCAAATAGTCGACTCGACTGCGGGATGTGAGCGACTGTCTTTCTTAGACGCTTATTCCGGGTACCATCAGATCCGTCTGTTTGGGCCCGATGAGATCAAAACAGCTTTCATCACCCCATTCGGGTGCTTCTGTTATGTCACCATGCCATTCGGCCTCAAGAATGCCGGAGCCACATTCATGAGGATGATTCAGAAGTGTTGGCTCACTCAAATCAGTCGGAATTTGGAAGCGTACATGGATGACATTGTGGTCAAGTCACGGAAAGGTTCCGACCTGCTGACTGACCTCGCTGAAACATTTGCCAACCTCAGGAGGTATGATATCAAGCTTAACCCATCCAAGTGCACATTCGGAGTTCCTGGTGGAAAGTTACTCGGTTTTCTCGTTTCCGAACGAGGAATCGATGCAAACCCAGAGAAAGTGGGCACTATACTCCGAATGAAACGACCTGTGCGTGTGCAGGATGTTCAGAAGCTTACTGGTTGCTTGGCCGCTTTAAGTCGATTCATCTCTCGTCTCGGTGAGAAGGCATTGCCTCTTTACCGACTGATGAAGAAGTCAAACAAGTTCGAGTGGACTTCTGAAGCTGACGCAGCGTTTGCAGAGTTAAAAACCCTGCTTTCCACCCAGCCGGTGCTTGCTGCCCCGATCAGCAAAGAGCCTTTGCTGCTTTACATTGCAGCCACAGGACAAGTCGTCAGTACTATACTTACGGTCGAGCGGGAAGAAGAAGGGAAAGCCTTCAAAGTTCAGTGCCCAGTATATTACATTTCTGAAGTCCTAACCCCATCAAAGCAAAGATACCCTCATTATCAGAAGCTTGTATATGGGATCTATATGACCACGGAGAAAGTTGCTCACTACTTCTCTGACCATACCATCACAGTCGTTAGCGACACCCCCTTATCAGAGATTCTGCACAACAGAGATGCAACTGGCCGAGTGGCAAAATGGGCGATTGAACTTCTTCCCCTTGATATCAGATTTGAGGCAAAGAAAGCTATCAAGTCCCAAGCAATAGCAGATTTCCTCGCCGAGTGGACTGAACAACAGTTACCGACTCAAGTTCACTCAAAGCACTGGACTATGTTCTTTGATGGCTCTAAAATGCTGAATGGTTCCGGCACCGGGGTAGTGTTGGTTTCCCCCCGAGGAGATAAGCTCAGATATGTACTCCAGATTCACTTTGATTCCTCCAACAATGAAGCAGAATACCAAGCACTCTTGTATGGGTTGTGTATGGCTATTTCACTCGGCATCCGTCGCCTCATGGTCTACGGTGACTCGGATTTAGTGGCTAACCAAGTGATGAAGGAGTGGGACGTCAGAAGCCCAGCCATGACTGGTTACTGCAATGCAGTCAGAAAGCTGGAGAAGAAATTTGAGGGATTAGAGCTCCATCACGTCCCCCGACTGAAAAATCAAGCAGCCGATGACTTGGCGAAGATAGGTTCCAAAAGAGAAGCCATCCCGAGTGGCGTGTTTTTGGAGCATGTTCACACACCGTCAGTTCGAGAAGATCCTTTCACTGAAGAAGCCCCGCAGCCAAAAAGCGCCACAGATCCGACTGAAGTCAAGGTCCCAGCTGTGGTCGACTTAATCATGGAAGTTCTGGTTATCACTCCCGACTGGACAGTGCCCTATATCGCGTATATTCTAAGGAAAGAGCTCCCAGAGAATGAAGAAGAGGCTTGAGAGGTCGTCTGTCGATCCAAAGCTTTTACTGTCATGAGGGGACAGTTGTACAGAGAAAGTACGACTGGAGTCAGCCAGAAATGCATAACACCGGAAGAGGGTCGAATGATTCTCAACGACATCCACTCGGGGACCTGTGGCCATCATGCATCCTCTCGGACCATTGTGGCTAAAGCATACCGAGCGGGTTTTTACTGGCCCAGAGCAAATGAAATGGCGAAAGAGATAGTCGACAAGTGTGAAGGATGTCAGTTCTACTCCAACATGTCACACAAACCCTCCTCGGCCTTGAAGACCATCCCGATCGTCTGGCCTTTCGCTGTTTGGGGTTTAGATATGGTTGGACCGCTGAGAACTGGCAGGAGCGGCTTCACCCATGTACTGGTGGCAGTCGACAAGTTCACCAAGTGGATCGAGGCCAAGCCCATTAAAAATCTTGATGCCGGCACTGCCATGAGCTTCATCAGAGACTTAATATTCAGATATGGATTTCCGCATAGCATCATCACTGATAATGGGTCAAACTTCGACTCCGATCAATTCAAAGCTTTCTGCGCTTCCCAAGGCACACGAGTCGACTATGCTTCAGTTGCCCACCCCCAGTCGAATGGACAAGCAGAAAGAGCAAACGGCCTAATTCTCAAAGGACTGAAACCCCGGTTGATGCGCGACCTCAAGCACGCAGCATGCACGTGGGTCGACGAACTTCCATCAGTTCTTTGGGGATTGAGGACTACTCCAAATCTGTCGACCGGGAGGACTCCGTTCTCTCTGGTCTACGGAGCTGAAGCGGTTCTGCCGAGTGACCTGCTTCACAATGCGCCGCGAGTCAAGCTCTACTCTGAAGCCGAAGCAGAACAAGCCCGGCAGGATGCAGTCGACCTTCTAGAAGAAGAAAGAGAGATGGCCATGATCCGATCGACCATCTATCAGCAAGACTTGCATCAATTCTATGCCAGAAATGTGAAGAGCCGAACCTTCCAAGAGGGAGACTTGGTACTCCGAGTGGACCAACAGAAGCCACACAAACTCGCCCCTACTTGGGAAGGCCCCTTCATTGTTACCAAAGTTCTCCACAACGGAGCATACCGTCTTTACAACGTCGACCGCCAGATTGACGAGCCACGAGCTTGGAATGCGGATCTGCTCCACCCCTTTTATACTTAAGTATTCACTCGGATGAGTTGTAATAAAAGTACTTCTGTAGTTTATTTATCAAAGACAAGAGTTTCATAATTTTCCCAGTGATTGTTATTACTTTTGTTCACATAAATCAGTCCCCTAGTGGGTGGCTTAGCCGCGAATCCGTTTCTCCTAAGTTTGTAAAAAAAATCCCTACCGAGTGGTAAGCCAGCCATCCACTCGGAGCCTTAGCTGCGAATCCATTTCGCCCAAGTTTCAACAAAATCCTACCGAGTGGTAAGCCAGCCTTCCACTCTGAGGCTTAGCTGCGAATCCGTTTCGCCTAAGTTTCAACAAAATCCTACCGAGTGGTAAGCCAGCCTTCCATTCGGAGGCTTAGCTGCGAATCCATTTCGCCTAAGTTTCAACAAAATCCTACCGAGTGGTAAGCCAACCTTCCACTCGGAGGCTTAGCTGCAATCAAAGTACTCGCCTAAGTTTAAACAAAATCCTACCGAGTGGTAAGCCAGTCTTCCACTCGGAGGCTTAGCTGCAGTCAAAGTACTCGCCTAAGTTTAAACAAAATCCTGCCGAGTGGTGAGCCAGCCTCCCACTCGGGGGCTTAGCTGCAACCTAGTGTTCGCCTAAGTACAAATACAACATGCGCTCCGCAAGGAGGACGAAGCGCAGGTCGACTGCTACCTTCTCCTTCCGAGCTACGCCACAAATACAATGTGCGCTCCGCAAGGAGGACGAAGCGCAGGTCGACTGCTACCTTCTCCTTCCGAGCTATGCCACAAATACAATGTGCGCTCCGTAAGGAGGATGAAGAGCAGGTCGACTGCTACCTTCTCCTTCCGAGCTATGCCACAAATACAACATGCGCTCCGCAAGGAGGACGAAGCGCAGGTCGACTGCTACCTTCTCCTCTAGAGCTACGCCACGAAAATCTACCGAGTGAAGGGTAAACCTCCCACTCCGGGGCTCAGCTGCAGCCCAGTGCTCGCCTAAGTTTTTGAAAATCCTACCGAGTGGAGAGCAAACCTCCCACTAGGGGGCTTAGCTGTATCCCAGTGCTCGCCTAAGTTTTTGAAAATCCTATCGAGTGGAGAGCAAACCTCCCACTTGGGGGCTTAGCTGTAGCCCAGTGCTCGCCTAAGTTTTTGAAAATCCTACCGAGTGGAGAGCAAACCTCCCACTCGGGGAC
>NC_041391.1:579887868-579910157 GCF_002162155.2 Triticum dicoccoides | reverse complement strand
CGAGTGGAGAGCAAACCTCCCACTCGGGGGCTTAGCTGCAGCCCAGTGCTCGCCTAAGTTTTTGAAAATCCTACCGAATGGAGAGCAAACCTCCCACTCGGGGGCTTAGCTGCAGCCCAATGCTCGCCTAAGTTTTTGAAAATCCTACCGAATGGAGAGCAAACCTCCCACTCGGGGGCTTAGCTACAGCCCAGTGCTCGCCTAAGTTTTTGAAAATCCTACCGAGTGGAGAGCAAACCTCCCACTCGGGGGCTTAGCTACAGCCCAGCGCTCGCCTAAGTTTTTGAAAATCCTACCGAGTGGAGAACAAACCTCCCACTCGGGGGGCTTAGCTGCAGCCCAGTGCTCGCTTAAGTTTCTGAAATCCTACCGAGTGGAAAGCAAACCTCCCACTCAGAGGCTTGGCTGCGGCCCAGTGCTCGCCTAAGCGTGACGAGGTACAAAGCCGATTGCGATCTGTGCTTCGTCCTTACCTTCAAAAGTGCATCACAAGTACTAAAATATATACCAAGTGAGGGACAGTGTTCACTCGAAAGCAGGTTCAAACATATTCAACGGCAAAACCAAGTTCGGATAACGTCCTATGGATCCAGAAGTGCTCAGGCATCAAGCCTGTTAAGGTTTATCGGTTACAAAAATCACTCGGCATTCCGAGGCAAATTTAAAGCATCAAACATAGAAGTTTTTTACCCCTCCCGCGGAGGGTTGGAAGGCGCAACAAACTCGTCCAGGTCGATTCCGTCTGCGATCCGAGTAGCAGCAGCAATGAAGGTCTCCATGAAAGAACGGAAGTCATGCTTCCTGGTATTGGCCACCTTGAGAGACACCAGCTTGTCTTCTCTCGCTTCCTTGCAATGAACACGGAGTAGAGACAGGGCAACATCGGCACTACACCTGGCAGAAGACTTTTTCCATTCTTGCACTCGGCTTGGAACTTCGTTTAGTCGAGTCATCAGAGACTCGAGGTCATTCTGAAGAGTTTCTTATGGCCAGAGTGTTGTGTCGATGCGCGATGGTGCGGCCTTCAGTCTCGCCAGATAGTCGACCACAGCAGCAATGCGATACTCGAGACGGAGCACGTTCATAGCAGCTTCATCCTTCACGAGAGAGTTGATGGGATCCAAGCGAGTCTCCACTCGACTAGTCTCCTCTTCAAAGTTTTGGCAGAATTCTGTGGATACGATCCAAGGATAAGCTAATGTTCCCACAAAGTCAATGATTACTAGTCGGATATAGGGGGCTACCTTCGAGCATGAGGAATAACTTCTTGGCGAGCCCTCCCAGATAAGCCTCCAAGTCGTTCTTCTTTCCCGCCAGTTCGCTAGCCTTGTCACTCAGGGCTATATTCTCACGCTTCTGTTAGGTGACCACCTTGTTGGCCGCGTCGAGAGCAGCTTTTAGAGTGGCATTCTCCTCTTCAAGTTTGCTGACTGAAGCCAACTTCTCTTCTGCAAGTTTTGTCTTGTCCGAAGCCGCTTTCTGCGCCTCGGCGAGGTCAAGGTCCTTCTTCTTCAGAGCATCCTTTAGTTTATCTGCAAAATGACAGTGAGATCAGACTCAAGAATGGACAAAAATAAGGACAGTCGTCAAGATTCTCACCAAACATACCTTTTGCCTCCTCCTTCGACTTCGTGAAGTTCTCCTGGACAAGCTTCAGATCAAGTTCAAGTTGGATATGCTTGTTCTCCAACTCAGTATAACGAGAAACAAGGTCACAAGATTTCTACGAAAGATCAGTCGACAGACATCAAAGATAGGTCACTTCCGAGTGACTAAGAGAAAAATCGTAGCATTTCTAAGACTACAGCCGAATCAAAATATTCAATTGTACTCTCGGGGACAACACCCAGCGGGTGCACTCAGAGTGCCCCCACTGGTTCTACCGGCTCGGATCGATCAGACGACCGAAAGCAGCTAACCGTCAGCAGATAGACACAAAAGAAAACGAAGAATTCTTCAAACCATAGCCGACTACCAGCAGTCGACCACGGTCTCGGGGACTACACCCAGTGGGTCCACTCAGAGTGCCCCCACTGGTTCCATGATTCCACTCGACCAGCTCGAGTGATGCAAGTAAAAGAGAAAAAAGTTCAAGACATAAAGACTACAGTCGACTGCCAGCAGTCCACCGTAGTCTCGGGGACTACACCCAGTGGGTGCACTCAGCGTGCCCCCACTAATCCAGACATTCCAATCGACACACCAGTGGGTGCATGACAAACATTAAGATTTTCAGTCAGTGTTCAACTAACATGGACATTGCTCTGAAGAGCTGAACTCGCATCATAAGCTGCTTGGTTGGCGGCTCGGATCGCCTTCACCTGCTCCATCATGATCCCCGCTTGGTGTATCGCTTCCTTGGCAGCACCTGCTCGGTCCTCCGGGACGTGGTATGTGGAGAAGAGGGAAGGTAGCTCAGCACTCGACGACGGAGGACGGGCACTCGTCAACGGCTCCGCAAAGGACACAGTAGCCCGAGCAACGTTACTCCCCTCCGGAACCAATGATTCAGGTGCTGACGCAACCTGAGCAGTCTTGCCAGCAGACACCTTCATGTTCCTCCTTTGCCTCAGCGGCTCCTCATCGTCATCGTCAGGGATATCAATGATGACACTAGGTGGAGCTACAGAGAAAGTTCAAAGTCAAAAATGAAGATCCGATCGACCGAAAGTGGAACTGCGCAGATCATACCGGGATGGGAAGTGGCAGCATCCTCCATCTCTTGATCCTCATGCCTGGCTGAAGTCTCAGAAGTAGCAGCACTGCGACTTCAGAAATCAGTCAGTCAGCGATCGAGTCGATCGAAAATATATCCATGTTGAAAGAGAAAACATGAATTATGCCAATTACCCAGAAACAGTCGGAATCTCCATCCTCATCTTTGGTAGGGCCTTAGCTGGTTTTGTCGGGGCCGCTCGGGGTTGCTTCGGCGCTTTCTCAGTCGGCGCCGGAGAAGTCGTCTGAGGGCGTTTGGTCGATTGCCCAGCAGGCATGACTCCCTTGCCACACTCGACCACAGGATCATGGGCGAGCTTGGACCATCTTTCAGTGCGAGGAGGCTCGACTACCTCCTCCTCTTCCTCCTCCTCCTCCTCCTCAGAGCCAGCGTCTTCATCGCCCTCGTCGCCGTCCGACTCCCACTCCTCCTGGCTTTCGCCTCCACTTCCTTCTTCTTCTTTAGTTTGTTCTTGCGCCCCGTTGGGCATCGAATACATCTCGGTAGTGACCTGGAAGGTAATAAACAAAATTCAGTTGACCGGATTGCAACAAAGCGGAATGAAGAAAACAAGAGGCACGGTCAAAAGAATGTGGCAAAACCTTGTCTGGTTCATAGGACTGGTCGAGTGGCGGGATCCTCCTGGCTCCACGAGGATTGTCCCTGTTCCCTGTGATGGCGGTCATCCACCTCTCCAAAGTGACATCATCGACCTCCTCCGGGTGGACCCGAGAGGTGTCTTCGGGACCAGAGTATAACCACATCGGGTGCCCCCGATACTGAAGTGGCTGGATGCACCGTCGAAGGAAAACCTCTAGGAGATCCATGCCCGTCACTCCGTCGCGAATGAGATGAACCACGCGCTCCATCAACATCCTAACCTGAGCCTTCTCCTCCGGGAGCACCTTCAGAGAAGATGGCTTGTTCACTCGGTCCATGGAGAACGGGGGAAGGCCAGTCGACTGCCCTGGCGTCGACTGGTCTTGGCAGTAGAACCAGGTCGACTGCCACCCTCGAACTGACTCGGGAAGGGTCATGGCTGGAAAGGCACTCTTACTCCTCATCTGAACCCCGAGGCCCCCGCACATCTGAATAACTTGGGTTCTCTCGTCATTCGGGCTAGCCTTTTTCACCATCTGGGAGCGACACGTGAAAATGTGTTTGAAAAGGCCCCAGTGCGGCTGGCAACCCAAGAAGTTTTCGCACAAAGACACGAAAGCGGCGAGGTAGGCGATGGAGTTGGGCGTGAAGTGATGGAGTTGTGCACCAAAAAAGTTCAGAAACCCCCGGAAGAAACGATTCGGTGGCAGAGAAAAACCGCGATCTACATGGGTGGCTAACAGGACGCACTCACCCTCCTGAGGCTGCGGCTGCCACTCCTTCCCCGGAAGCCTCGCTGACCCATGGGGGATCAGTCCCTCGTTGGCCAGGTCGTCGAGATCTTTCTGCGTGATGGTCGAGCAGATCCAATCTCCCTGGATCCAGCCTTGCGGTAGGCCGGACCGCGATGAGGATCCGCCCCGACTGGGCGCTCTTCCCTTCGCCTTCACCGTTGCCTTCTTCGCCCGCTCCAAAGCCGCCGTCTTTTCCTTCACCATCGTCGCTGGCGAGGCGCGCGAGGACCAGCGAGGCGGAAGTGGAGGCGAGCGCAGCGAGCAAGCTCGAGGAGGAGGGAGAGGGGATTGAGGGCGCATTGTTTGAAAAAACCCCGTTCGACGCCTTATATGAAGTCTCATCCGAGTGGCTGACTGGTAGGCCCGGGCGATCCTGTCAAATCCCGCAATAGTCGCGCGCGCGATACGTGGCGAAAAAGGTGGCGCAGAAATCGAGGCGTCCCTGCCTTATCCCATCTGAGTACTGCGGCTTCCTCCGCCCCACGTGCTTCCCAAAATTCAGATCCCGCTAAATCCGCGAACAGCAGGGCAACTTGTCAGTCTGAAGATTTCCTCTGATCTGTCACTCAGAAGATCTCCAAGTATAGAAAAGTCACTCGACCAATATCAAGAATGGATCAAGGCGACTGAAAAAGAAGTTGGTGTCGCTACCTACGGTCATTTGATCCAGAACAAGACATACTCATAGCATAAAAAGAGGGGTCGGAAGAATTCTCAACTCCTTCCTCACTCAAACCTCGATCCATTCAGGGGCTAATGATGAAGCCATGTACCTAGGGTAGGGTCATGGACCTGTCCAAAATACCCTCCCCAAGGACATCTCTAGAAGAAACTACCTTTCAGTCGACCTGGAAGGATTCCACTCGACGGACTCAAAGACAGTCGACCATGAAGACTCACTCGACCGCCAGAAAGACCTAAGGTCACTCTACATCCAAACGGTCTGTTATTAAGTAGTCTTTATGGCCATGATATCACTTTATGTAAGGCGTTACCAGTAATGTCTGGCCTTTATGTACATTGAACTCTCTACTACGTGGGCTGGCTGGGGTCCTGGCGCACTCTATATAAGCCACCCCCCTCCACAGGTAGAAGGGTTCGCACCCCTGTAACTCTCACACATATAATCCAGTCGACCGCCTCCGGGCACCGAGATGTAGGGTTGTTACTTCCTCCGAGAAGGGCCTGAACTCGTAAAACTCTTGTGTGCACAACTATTCCATAGCTAGGATCTTGCCTCTCCTTAGTACCCCCCTACACTACTGTCAGACTTAGAACCACGACAGAAACCCTCTGACATGCCAGGTGTACCCAGAGGACTGGCTGAGTACCGTTTGCGTGTCGACCCCAAGGTAAAACCCATCAAAGAGCATCTTCGGCGGTCCGCAGTGCAGAAGAGGAAAGCGATTGGCGAGGAAGTGGCTCCGCTGCTAGCAGCAGAGTTCATCCGTGAGATCTACCACTCCGAGTGGCTTGCCAATGTAGTCATGGTCCCTAAGAAGGATGATTCACTTCGTATGTGCATTGATTTCAAGCATATCAATCAGGCCTGCCGAAAAGGTCACTTCCCTCCCCCTCGCATCGATCAGATTGTTGACTCGACTGCGGGGTGTGAGCGCTTGTCTTTTTTAGATGCATATTTCGGGTATCATCAGATCCGACTGTATGGTCCTGATAAAATAAAAACAGCTTTCATCACCCCATTCGGGTGCTTTTGCTATGTCACCATTCCATTTGGTCTTAAAAGTGCTGGAGCCACATTCATGAGAATGATTCAGAAGTGCCTTCTCACTCAAATCAGTCGGAATGTGGAAGCATACATGGATGACATTGTGGTCAAGTCTTGCAAAGGTTCCGACCTATTGACTGACCTCGCAGAAAACTTTGCCAACCTAAGAAGGTACGATATCAAGTTTAATCTGTCAAAGTGAACATTCGGAGTTCTAGGAGGAAAGTTACTCGGTTTTCTCGTTTCCGAACGAGGGATCGATGCTAATCCAGAAAAAGTTGATACCATGCTCCGAATGAAACGCCCTGTGCGAGTGCATGACGTTTAGAAGTTGACTGGTTGTTTGGCCGCCTTGAGTCGATTCATTTCTCGTCTCAGTGAAAAGGCCTTGCCTCTTTACCGACTGATGAAGAAATCTGATAAGTTCGAGTGGACTAAGGAAGCTGAGCCAATCAGCAAAGAGCCTTTACTGATTTACATTGCAGCCACTGGACAAGTTGTTAGTACAGTACTCATGATCGAGCGAGTAGAGGAAGGAAAAAGCTTACAAGGTTCAGCGCCCAGTTTATTATCTCTCTGAAGTTTTGACTCCATCCAAGCAACGATATCCACATTATCAGAAGCTTGTCTATGGAATATACATGACCATGAAGAAGGTTGCACATTATTTCTCTAATCACTCCATTGCAGTCGTCAGCGACGCACCACTATCTGAAATTCAGACTAACAGAGATGCAACTGGCCGAGTGGCAAAATGGGCGATTGAACTCCTTCCATTGGATATTAAGTTTGAGGCAAAGAAAGCTATCAAGTCCCAAGCAATCGCAGATTTCCTCGCCGAGTGGATTGAGCAGCAATTGCCGACTCAAGTTCACTCGGAGCATTGGACTATGTTCTTTGATGGCTCCAAGATGCTGAATGGTTCAGGTGCTGGGGTAGTATTGGTATCCCCCTGAGGAGACAAGCTTAGCTATGTTCTCCAGATCCATTTTGATTCCTCCAATAATGAAGCCGAATATGAAGCACTTTTATATGGGTTGCGTATGGCCATTTCACTCGGCGTCCGTTGCCTTATGGTCTACGGCGACTCAGATTTGGTGGTTAATCAAGTGATGAAGGAATGGGATGTCAAGAGCCCAGCCATGACTGGTTATTGCAATGCAGTAAGAAAGCTGGAAAAGAAGTTTGAAGGATTGGAGCTTCACCATATACCCCGACTGAAAAATCAAGCTACAGATGAGTTGGCAAAGATAGGTTCAAAGAGAGAGGCCATTCCCCGTAATGTGTTTTTGGAACATATTCAATCACCTTCAGTTCAAGAAGATCCTTTCACTGAAGAGTCACCACAGCCCAAGAGCGCCACAGATCCGACTGAAGTCGAAGTCCCAGCCGTGATCGACTTAGTCATGGAGGATTTGGTCATCACTTTCGACTGGACAGTGCTGTACATTGCATACTTTCTTAGGAAAGAACTTCCAAAGGATGAAGAAGAGGCTCAACAGATCGTCTGATGATCTAAAGCCTTTACCGTGATAAAGGGTCAGTTGTTCAGAGAAAGTGTAACTGGGGTCTGCTAGAAGTGCATCACGCCAGAAGAAGGCCGAATGATCCTCAATGATATTCACTCGGGAACCTATGGTCACCATGCGTCCTCTCGGACCATCATGGCCAAAGCATACCGAGCCGGATTTTACTAGCCACATGCCAATGAGATGGCAAAATAAATAGTGGACAAGTGTGAGGAATGTCAGTTTTACTCCAACATGTCCCATAAACCTGCATCAGCTCTGAAGACTATTCCACTCGTCTCGCCTTTCGCTATTTGGGGATTGGACATGGTTGGACCTCTGAGGAATGGCAGGAGCGGATTAACCCATGTGTTGGTAGCAGTCGACAAGATTACCAAATGGATCAAAGCCAAGCCCATTAAAAACCTTGAAGCAAGTACAGCTGTGAGTTTCATCAGGGAATTGATATTCAGATATGGTGTTCCACACAACATCATCACAGATAACGGATCGAACTTTGACTCTGATGAATTCAGAGCCTTTTGTGCTTCCCAAGGCACGAGGGTCGATAACGCCTCGGTTGCTCATCCTCAGTCGAATGGGCAGGTTGAGCGAGCGAATGGATTGATTCTCAAAGGACTGAAACCCCAATTAATGCGCGACCTCAAGCATGCAGCAGGGGCTTGCGTGAGCTCCTTGAAGGAAATATGCCCTAGAGGCAATAATAAAGTTATTATTTATTTTCTTATTTCATGATAAATGTTTATTATTCATGCTAGAATTGTATTAACCGGAAACATGATACATGTGTGAATACATAGACAAACTAAGTGTCACTAGTATGCCTCTACTTGACTAGCTCATTAATCAAAGATGATTATGTTTCCTAGCCATGGACAAAGAATTGTCATTTGATTAACAGGATCACATCATTAGGAGAATGATGTGATTGACTTGACCCATTCCGTTAGCTTAGCACTTGATCGCTTAGTATGTTGCTATTGCTTTCTTCATGACTTATACATGTTCCTATGACTATGAGATTATGCAACTCCCGTTTACCGGAGGAACACTTTGTGTGCTACCAAACGTCACAACGTAACTGGATGATTATAAAGGAGCTCTACAGGTGTCTCCAAAGGTACATGTTGGGTTGGCGTATTTTGAGATTAGGATTTGTCACTCCGATTGTTGGAGAGGTATCTCTGGGCCCTCTCGGTAATGCACATCACTTAAGCCTTGCAAGCATTGCAACTAATGAGTTAGCTGTGAGATGATGTATTACGAAATGAGTAAAGAGACTTGCCGGTAACGAGATTGAACTAGGTATTGAGATACCGACGATCGAATCTTGGGCAAGTAACATACCGATGACAAAGGGAACAAAGTATGTTGTTATGCGGTTTGACCGATAAAGATCTTCGTAGAATATGTGGGAGCCAATATGAGCATCCAGGTTCCGCTATTGGTTATTGACCGGAAACGTGTTTCGGTCATGTCTACATTGTTCTCGAACCCATAGGGTCCGCACGCTTAAGGTTTCGATGACAGTTATATTATGAGTTTATGAGTTTTGATGTACCGAAGGAGTTCGGAGTCCCGGATGAGATCGGGGATATGACTAGGAGTCTCGAAATGGTCGAGACATAAAGATCGGTATATTGGACGGCTATATTCGAACTTCGGAAAGGTTCCGAGTGATTCGGGTATTTTTTGGAGTACCGGAGAGTTACGGGAATTCGCTGGGGAGTATATGGGCCTTATTGGGCCATACGGGAATAGAGGAGAGAGGCCAAAAGGAAGAAGGTCTACACCCCCCCTCTGGTCCGAATTGGACAAGGGGCGCAGCCCCCTTTTCCTTCTTCCTCTCCCTCTCTTTCCCCTTCTCCTACTCCAACAAGGAAGGAAGGAGTCCTACTCCCGGTGGGAGTAGGACTCCCCTTGGCGCGCCCCTCCTAGGCCGGCCGCCCCCTCCCCCTTGCTCCTTTATATACGGGGGAAGGGAGGCACCTCTAGACACAACAACAATTGATCCCTTGGATCTCTTAACCGTGTGGGGTGCCCCCCTCCATCATAGTCCACCTCGATAATATCGTAGCGGTGCTTAGGCGAAGCCCTGTAACGGTAGAACATCAAGATCATCACCACGCCGTCGTGCTGACGGAACTCTCCCTCGACACTCGGCTAGATCGGAGTTCGAGGGACGTCATCGAGCTGAACGTGTGCTAGAACTCGGAGGTGTCGTAGTTTCGGTGCTTGATTGGTCGGGCCCTGAAGACGTACGACTACATCAACCGCATTGTTCTAACGCTTCCGCTTTCGGTCTACAAGGGTACGTGGACACACTCTCCCCGCTCGTTGCTATGCATCACAATGATCTTGCGTGTGCGTAGGAATTTTTTTGAAATTACTACGTTCCCCAACAGTGGTATCAGAGCCTAGGTTTTATGCGTTGATATTATATGCGCGAGTAGAACACAAGTGAGTTGTGGGCGATATAAGTCATACTGCTTACCAACATGTCATACTTTGGTTCGGTGGTATTGTTGGATGAAGCGGCCCGGACCGACATTACGCGTACGCTTACGCGAGACCGGTTCTACCGATGTGCTTTGCACACAGGTGGCTGGCGGGTGTCAGTTTCTCCAACTTTAGTTGAACCGAGTGTGGCTACGCCCGGTCCTTGCGAAGGTTAAAACAACACCAACATGACAAACTATCGTTGTGGTTTTGATGCGTAGGTAAGAATGGTTCTTGCTAAGCCCGTAGCAGCCACGTAAAACTTGCAACAACAAAGTAGAGGACGTCTAACTTGTTTTTGTAGGGCATGTTGTGATGTGATATGGTCAAGACATGATGAGATATAAGTTGTTGTATGAGATGATCATGTTTTGTTGAAGTTATCGGCAACTGGCAGAAGCCCTATGGTTGTCTCTTTGTTGCATAAGATGCAAGTGCCAAATAATTGCTTTACTTTATCGCTATGCGATAGCAATAGTTGCAAGAGCAATAGTTGGCGAGACGACCATGTGACAACACATTGATATAGATCAAGATGATGGAGATCATAGTGTCATGCCGGTGACGATAGAGATCATGATAGTACTTTGGAGATGGAGATCAAAGGCGCAAGATGATCATGGCCATATCATGTCACATATTTTGATTGCATATGATGTTTATCTTTTATGCATCTTATCTTGCTTTGATTGACGGTAGCATTATAAGATGATCCCTCACTAAATTATCATAGTAAAAGTGTTCTCCCAGAGTATGCACCGTTGCGAAAGTTCTTCGTGCTGAGACACCACGTGATGATCGGGTGTGATAGGCTCTACGTTCAAATACAACAGGTGTAAAACAGTTGCACACGCGGAATACTCAGGTTAAACTTGACAAGCCTGGCATATAACAGATATGGCCTCGGAACACGGAGACCGAAAGGTCGAGCGTGAATCATATAGTAGATATGATCAACATATTGATGTTCACCGTTGAAACTACTCCATCTCACGTGATGATCGGACATGGTGTAGTTGATATGGATCACGTAATCACTTAGAAGATTAGAGGGATGTCTATCTAAGTGGGAGTTCTTAAGTAATATGATTAATTGAACTTTAATTTATCATGAACTTAGTCCTAGTATATTTTGCAAATTATGTTGTAGATCAATAACTCGCGTTGTTGCTTTCATATGTTTATTTTGATATGTTCTAGAGAAAAACTATGTTGAAAGATGTTAGTAGCAATGATGCGGATTTGATCCGTGATCTGAGGATTATCCTCATTGTTGCACAGAAAAATTATGTCCTTGATGCACCGCTAGGTGACAAACCTATTGCAGGAGCAGATGCAGACGTTATGAATGTTTGGCTAGCTCAATGTGATGACTACTTGATAGTTTAGTGCACCATGCTTAACAGCTTAGAATCGGGACTTCAAAGACATTTTGAACGTCATGGACCATATGAGATGTTCCAGGAGTTGAAGTTAATATTTCAAGCAAATACCCGAGTTGAGAGATATGAAGTCTCCAACAAGTTCTATAGCTAAAAAGATGGAGGAGAATTGCTCAACTAGTGAGCAAGTGCTTAGATTGTCTGAGTACTAACAATCACTTGAATCAAGTGGGAGTTAATCTTCCAGATAAGATAATGATTGGCAGAGTTTTCTAGTCACCATCACCAAGTTACGGGAACTTCGTGATGAACTATAATGCAAGGGATGACGAAAATGATTCCCGAGCTCTTCGTGATGCTGAAATCGACGAAGGTAGAAATCAAGAAAAGAGCATCAGGTGTTGATGATTGACAAGATCACTAGTTTCAAGAAAAGGGCGAAGGGAAAGAAAGGGAACTTCAAGCAGAATGGCAAGCAAGTTGTCACTCCCGTGAAGAAGCCCAAAGCTGGACCAAAGCCTGAAACTAAGTGCTTCTACTGCAAAGGAAATGGTCACTGGAAGCGGAAATGCCCTGAATATTGGTGGATAAGAAGGATGGCAAAGTGAACAAGGGTATGTTTGATATACAGGTTATTGATGTGTACCTTACTAGTATTTATAGTAGCTCCTGAGTATTTGATACTTGTTCGGTTGCTAAGATTAGTAACTCGAAACAGGAGTTACAGAATAAATAGAAACTAATTGAGGGTAAAGTGACGATGTGTGTTGGAAGTGGTTCCAAGATTGATATGATCATCATCGCACACTCCCTATACTTTCGGGATTAGTGTTAAACCTAAATAAATGTTATTTGGCGTTTGTGTTGAGCATAAATATGATTTGATCATGTTTATTGCAATACGGTTATTCATTTAAAGTCAGAGAATAATTGGTGTTCTGTTTACATGAATAAAACCTTCGATGGTCATACAGCCAATGAAAATAGTTTATTGGATCTCGATCATAGTGATACACATAATCATAATATTGATGCCAAAAGATGCAAAGATGATAATGATAGTGCAACTTATTTGTGGCACTGCCGTTTAGGTCATATCGGTGTAAAGCGCATGAAGAAACTCCATAAAGATGGATTTTTTGAATCATTTGATTATGAATCATTTGATGCTTGCGAACCGTGCCTTATGGGCAAGATGACTAAAACTCCGTTCTCCGGAACAATGGAACGAGCTAGTGACTTATTGGAAATAATACATACTGATGTATGCGGTCCAATGAGTATTGATGCTCGTGGCGGGTATCATTATTTTCTGACCTTCACAAGATGATTTGGGCAGATATGAGTATATCTACTTGATGAAACATAAGTCTGAAATAGCTGAAAGGTTCAAAGAATTTCAGAGTGAAATGGAAAATCATCATAACAAGAAAATAAAGTTTATGCGATCTGATCGTGGAGATGAATATTTGAGTTACGAGTTTGGTCTTCATATAAAACAATGTGGAATAGTTTCATAGTTCACACCACCTAGAACACTATAGCGTTATGGTGTGTCCGAAAGTCATAACCGCACTTTATTGGATATTGTGCAACCTATGGTATCTCTTATCGGTTTACCACTATCGTTTTGGGGTTATGCATTAGAGACAGTTACATTCACTTTAAATAGGGCACCATCGAAATCCGTTGAGACGACACCTTATGAACTGTGGTTTGGCAAGAAACCAAAGTTGTCGTTTCTTAAAGTTTGGGGCTGCGATGCTTATGTGAAAAAGTTTCAACTTGATAAGCTCGAACCCAAATTGGAGAAGTGTGTCTTCATAGAATACCCAAAGGAAATTGTTGGGTACACCTTCTATCACATATCCGAAAGCAAGATTCGTTGCTAAGATGGATCCTTTCTAGAGAAGGAGTTTCTCCTGAAAGAAGTGAGTGGGAGAAAGTAGAACTTGATAAGGTAAAAGTACCTTCTCCTGAATTGGAAAATAGTTCATCACTGAAATCAGTTCCAGTGATTCCTATACCAATTAGTGAGGAAGCTAATGATGATGATCATGAAACTTCAGAACAAGTTACTACAGAACCTCGTAGGTCTTCCAGAGTAAGATCCGCACCAGAGTGGTACGGTAATCATGTTCTGGAAGTCATGTTAATAGACCATGATGAAACTACGAACTATGAGGAAGCGATGATGAGCCCAGATTCCGCGAAATGGCTTGAGGCCATAAAATCTGAGATATGATCCATGTATGAGAACAAAGTATGGACTTTGATTGACTTGCTCGATGATCAGCAAGCCATGTTAAATAAATGGATCTTCAAGAGGAAGACAGACACTGGTAGTAGTGTTACTATCTACAAAGCTCGACTTGTCGCAAAAGGTTTTTTGACAAGATCAAGGTGTTGAATACAATGAGATTTTCTCACTCGTATCGATGCTTAAAGTTTGTCCGAATCATGTTAGCAATTGCCACATTTTATGAAATATGGAAAACGGATGTCAAAACTGCATTCCTTAATGGATTTTTTAAAGAAGAGTTGTATATGATGCAACCAGAAGGTTTTGTTAATCCTAAAGATGCTAACAAAATGTGCAAGCTCCAGCGATCCATCAATGGACTGGTGCAAGCATCTCGGAGTTGGAATATACGCTTTGATGAGTTGATACAAGCATGTGGTTCTATACAAACTTTTGGAAAGGCCTGTATTTACAAGAAAGTGAGTGGGAGCACTACAGACTTTCTGATAAGTATATGTGAATGACATATTGTTGATCGGAAATGATGTAGAATTTTCTAGAAAGCATAAAGAAGTGTTTGAAAGGAGTTTTTCAAAGAAAGACCTCGGTGAAGCTGCTTACACATTGAGCATCAAGATCTATAGAGATAGATCAAGACGCTTGATAAGATTTTTCAATGAGTACATACCTTGACAAGATTTTGAAGTAGTTCAAAATGGAACAGTCAAAGAAAGAGTTCTTGCCTGTGATGCAAAGGTATGAAGTTGAGTAAGACTCAAAACCCGAGCATGGCAGAAAATAGAAAGAGAATGAAAAAGTCATTCCCTATGCCTCAGTCATAGGTTCTATAAAGTATGCTATGCTGTGTACCGGACATATTGTATACCTTGCTCTGAGTTTGGCAAAGGAGTACAATTTTGATCTAAGAGTAGATCACTGGACAACGGTCAAGAATATCCTTAGTGAGGACTAAGGAGATGTTTCTCGATTATGGAGGTGATAAAAGAGTTCGTCGTAAGGAGTTACATCGATGCAAGCTTTTACACCGATCCAGATGACTCTAAGTCTCAATCTGGATACATATTGAAAGTGGGAGAAATTAGCTAGAGTAGCTCCGTGCAGAGCATTGTAGACATAGAATATTTGCAAAATACATACGGCTCTGAATGTGACAGACCTGTTGACTAAACTTCTCTCATGAGCAAAACATGGCCATACCTTAGTACTCTTCGGGTGTTAATCACATAGCGATGTGAACTAGATTATTGACTCTAGTAAACCCTTTGGGTGTTAATCACATGATGATGTGAACTATGGGTATTAATCACATACAGATGTGAATATTGGTGTTGAATCACATGATGATGTGAACTAGATTATTGACTCTAGTGCAAGTGGGAGACTGAAGAAAATATGCCCTAGAGGCAATAATAAAGTTATTATTTATTTCCTTAATGATAAATGTTTATTATTCATGCTAGAATTGTATTAACCGGAAACATGATACATGTGTGAATACATAGACAAACTAAGTGTCACTAGTATGCCTCTACTTGACTAGCTCATTAATCAAAGATGGTTATGTTTCCTAGCCATGGACAAAGAGTTGTCATTTGATTAACGGGGTCACATCATTAGGAGAATGATGTGATTGACTTAACCTATTCCGTTAGCTTAGCACTTGATCGTTTAGTATGTTGCTATTGCTTTCATCATGACTTATACAAGTTCCTATGACTATGAGATTATGCAACTCCCGTTTACCGGAGGAACACTTTGTGTGCTACCAAATGTCACAACGTAACTGGATGATTATAAAGGAGCTCTACAGGTGTCTCCAAAGGTACATGTTGGGTTGGCGTATTTCGAGATTAGGATTTGTCACTCCGATTGTCAGAGAGGTATCTCTTGGCCCTCTCGGTAATGCACATCACTTAAGCCTTGCAAGCATTGCAACTAATGAGTTAGTTGTGAGATGATGTATTACGGAACAAGTGTAGAGACTTGCCGGTAACGAGATTGAACTAGGTATTGAGATACCGACGATCGAATCTCGGGCAAGTAACATACCGATGACAAAGGGAACAACGTATGTTGTTATGCGGTTTGACCGATAAAGATCTTCATAGAATATGTGGGAGCCAATATGAGCATCCAGGTTCCGCTATTGTTTATTGACCGGAAACGTGTTTCGGTCATGTCTACATTGTTCTCGAACCCGTAGGGTCCCCACGCTTAAGGTTTCGATGACAGTTATATTATGAGTTTATGAGTTTTGATGTATCGAAGGAGTTCGGAGTCCCGGATGAGATCAGGGATATGACGAGGAGTCTCGAAATGGTCGAGACGTAAAGATTGATATATTGGACGACTATATTCGGACTTCGGAAAGGTTCCGAGTGATTCGGGTATTTTTCGAAGTATCGGAGAGTTACAGGAATTCGCCGGGGAGTATATGGGCATTATTGGGCCATACGGGAATAGAGGAGAGAGGCCAAAAGGAAGGAGGCCTGCGCCCCCCTGTGGTCCGAATTGGACAAGGGGCGCAGCCCCCTTTTCCTTCTTCCTCTCCCCCTCTTTCCCCTTCTCCTAGTCCAACAAGGAAGGAGGGAGTCCTACTCCCGGTGGGAGTAGGACTCCCCTTGGCGCGCCCCTCCTAGGCCGGCCGCCCCCTCCCCCTTGCTCCTTTATATACGGGGGCAGGGGGGCACCTCTAGACACAACAACAATTGATCCCTTGGATCTCTTAGCCGTGTGCGGTGCCCCCCTCCACCATAGTCCACCTTGATAATATCGTAGCAGTGGTTAGGTGAAGCCCTGCGACGGTAGAACATCAAGATCGTCACTGTGACGCCCGGATAATTAAGCCACAGTAACCCTCCGCTAATGATGCCACGTCACCTCGATTACTGTTGCTAATCCCGCGTTAGTTTGAAACCGATTCAAATTCAAATTCAAAATCAAGCAAACAATAATTTTTTTTGAAATATTAAAACTAAAATGTTCGGAGTGAACCAAATATTGCCTAGGTAATTATGGTGGAGAAACCACACCTTTATAAAATGTTTAAATACCATAAGATGAATAAAACAGCAGTAAAAACAATAATTTAAATACCTTTGGTAATTAATAAACTATCAAACTAATTTATTTGAGGACTAGACTTTTTGTGACTATGGGCTAAGTTGAAATACTAATTTATATGCTACGTGTATATTTTACTAAAACTAAAATTAATAAGAAACAAAACTAAAACAGAAAAGGTAATATAAATAAAAAAGAAAAAGGCAAAACCGAAAATAAAACAAGAGAAAAGGAAAACCCCCCTCCCCTGGGCCAAGGCCCAGCTGGCCAGGCCAGGCCGGCCCACTCCCCACGTCGCCTCCTCCTCTATTCACAGAGGGGGACATGGGCAGAGCCGATGCCCGCCACGGCACCGGCCGACGCCGTGGCGGCCATCCGGCCGGCGACCCCGGCCTACAAGACCCCGGTGCCCCTCTCTAAACCTATCCGGACCCCCACTCCCCCTCCTCGCGCCCCCATCTCCCTCCCCTCGTCTTCCCCGCGGCGACCAGATGCCGTTGCCCGAAGCTCCTGTCGCCGCGCCGCCATCGTAGTCATACATGTTGCCATCGGCCACCTTCGTCGTTCGTTGGCGTCCGGGAGGTTCACCGTCGTCCCCTACATTGTCTACGCACCACCGTTCGAGCCCGAGGCCACTACATCGAGCGGATCGAACTCTTCTTCAACCTTCGTCCACCGGCGCGCCTCCGTCGACTCCGTCGTCGTCCTGCGCTCCGGGCCCTCACAGAGCCTTTCGTGCGCTCCCTGGTGAGCTCCCTCTCGAAAGCTCTCTCCCTAGTTCTCGAATCCGTGTCCGTAGCCGCCGTTCCCGTCGCGGCCAAAGCTCATCGCCGCCGGCCATGTCGTCGCAAAGCTCACAGCTGCTGTCGCTCGCACCCGTGCTTGGTCTTGAGCTCCTCGAGCTCCCACGAAGACAACGCGCCCGTCCGCTCACGCCATGGCCGCTCTCGACCCTTGTGCTCCCCTGCATCCCCGCGCACAGTCTGGCCACACACCTACAGCCACCCGTGCGCCTGCGTGCGGCAGCCCGTGCGGCGGCTGCGCCTACTGATGTGCGCGCTTGTAGCCGTCGCTGCCGTGGCCCCTATTGCTCCTGCCGCTGTTGTTTGACCCTGAATCCTGCTGCTTCCTTCTTCAGTTAGGCTAGGTGTCGATTTATTCAGTTTCGTCAGTATAAGCATGCACCGTACATGCAAGTCTTTGTTTTGTGCATGTAGTAGCTAGTGTCGCGGTGTTAGCTCCCGTGGGATAGTGTGGCCATTAGCTCAAACGTGGCTGGTAGATTAGGAAGGATCCCTTGCTGTAACGACATGGCGCTGTAGTTAGTAGCACGCAACACAAAGTACTCTCTCACAGTTCTTCAGTTACAGAGCGTCGAGAGAGTGCGAGGACACCGACAGCAACTACAACTGCCTCTGCCGCTCGCGCCGTGCCCTACGCCCTTCCGTGCGCGCCCGCCTGCAATGGTCACGCCCGCACCCGCTACGTCCTGGCGCCCGGCCTTCGTGCGCGCCTGCGCACAACCACGCTGGGGCTGGCCTTTGTGCCTCTGCCAGCGGGTCCCCAACCAGCCCAATTAAGGGGCTAATCCCCTATTAGTCCATAATACCCTCCTGTTTAGTTTATTTTGGTTTAACTGATTAGTTAGTCTAGACCCTATGACATGTTGACCCTACTGTAAATTAAAATGATCAGACAAATTAAAAATGCTTAAGTCTATGACACGCGGGACCCATGCACTATTCACTGATTGACCTAGTCAACACCGACTGTGCTGTTGACTTTGACCTGCCTCCACAGGTCATTGACTGTGGCTGGCACTACACTAGCTGACAAGAGTAATTTTACTGTTTTATTTTCGAAATAATAATAAATCCAGAAATTCTAGGATATTGTTAAAAGTTTAGGAAATCATATAAAATAAACCGTAAGTCGGATGAAAATAATTTGTATATGAAAGTTGCTCAGAACGACGAGACGCTTCCGGATACGCAGCCCGTTCATCCGCTACACATCCCTAGCATAGCAAACACGCAACTTTCACCTCCAGTTCATCTGTCCGAAAACGCGAAACACCGGAGATACTTTCCCGGATGTTTCCCCCTTTCGCCGGTATCACCTACTACCGCGTTAGGGCACACCGAACACCGCGTATTGCCTTGTTATGCTTTGTGATGCTTTGATTGCTCTGTTATTTATTGTGTTCCCTCTCTGTTACTTCTTTCCGGTAGACCCCGAGACTGCCGGCAACCCCCAGTTCGACTACGGTGTTGACGACTCGTCCTTCTTGCCAGAGCAACCAGGCAAGCCCCCCCTTGACCACCAGATATCGCCTATTCTTCTCTATACTGCTTGTATTAGAGTAGTGTAGCATGTTACTGCTTTCCGTTAATCCTATTCTGATGCATAGCCTGACATTGTTGCTACATCTGTTGATACCTTACCTGCAATCCTAAATACTTAGTATAGGATGCTAGTTTATCATCATTGGCCCTACATTCTTGTCAGTCTGCCTTGCTATACTATTGGTCCGTGATCACTCGAGAGGTGATCACGGGTATTTACTATACATACATACATACTATACAGATGGTGACTAAAGTCGGGTCAGCTCGTTGAGTACCCTCAAGTGATTCTGATGAGGGGGCTGGAAGGACAGGTGGCTCCATCCCGGTAGAGGTGGGCCTGGGTTCCCGACGGCCCCCGACTGTTACTTTGTGGCGGAGCGACAGGGCAGGTTGAGACCACCTAGGAGACAGGTGGGCCTGGCCCTGGTCGGCGTTCGCGGTTGCTTCATAATAACACGCTTAACGAGATCTTGGTATTTGATCTGAGTCTGGCTACTAGCCTATACGCACTAACCAACTACGCGGGAACAGTTATGGGCACTTGACGTCGTGGTATCAGCCGAAGCCCTCTTGACGTCAGCGACGGAGCGGCGCGCGCCGGATTGGACCGCATAACGTGACTTCCTTTGTAATGGAGGTTGCTAGGTCTGCTTCCGGCCGCCCTCGCAACATGCAGGTGTGCAATGGGCGATGGGCCCAGACCCCTGCGCGCATAGGATTTAGACCGGCGGGCTGACCTCTCTGTTGTGCCTAGGTGGGGCTGCGACATGTTGATCTTCCGAGGCCGGGCATGACCCAGGAAAGTGTGTCCGGCCAAATGGAACCGAGCGTGTTGGGTTATGTGGTGCACCCCTGCAGGGCAGTTAATCTATTCGAATAGCCGTGATCTTCGGTAACAGGACGACTTGGAGTTGTACCTTGACCTTATGACAACTAGAACCGGATACTTAATAAAACACACCCTTCCAAGTGCCAGATACAACCCGGTGATCGCTTTTCCACAGGGCGACGAGGGGAGGATCACCGGGTAGGATTATGCTATGCGATGCTACTTGGAGATGCTACTTGGAGGACTTCAGTCTACTCTCTTCTACATGCTGCAAGGCGGAGGCTGCCCGAAGCGTAGTCTTCGACAGGATTAGCTATCCCCCTCTTATTCTGGCATTCTGTGGTTCAGTCCACTGATATGGCCTTTACACATATATCCATGCATATGTAGTGTAGCTCCTTGCTTGCGAGTACTTTGGATGAGTACTCACGGTTGCTTTTCTCCCTCTTTTCCCCCTTTCCCTTCTACCTGGTTGTCGCAACCAGATGCTGGAGTCCAGGAGCCAGACGCCACCATCGACGACGACTCCTACTACACCGAAGGTGCCTACTACTACGTGCAGCCCGCTAACGACTACCAGGAGTAGTTAGGAGGATCCCAGGAAGGAGGCCTGCGCCTCTTTCGATTGTATCCCAGTTTGTGCTAGCCATCTTATGGCAAACTTGTTTAACTTATGTCTGTACTCAGATATTGTTGCTTCCGCTGACTCGTCTATGATCGAGCACTTGTATTCGAGCCCTCGAGGCCCCTGGCTTGTATTATGATGCTTGTATGACTTATTTATGTTTTAGAGTTGTGTTGTGATATCTTTCCGTGAGTCCCTGATCTTGATCGTACACATTTGCGTGCATGATTAGTGTACGATTGAATCGGGGGCGTCACAGTCACCACGCCGTCGTGCTGACGGAACTCTCCCTCGACACTCGGCTGGATCGGAGTTCGAGGGACGTCATCGAGCTGAACGTGTGCTAGAACTCGGAGGTGCCGTAGTTTCGGTGCTTGATCGGTCGGGCTGTGAAGACGTACGACTACATCAACCGCGTTGTTCTAACGCTTCCGCTTTCGGTCTACGAGGGTACGTGGACACACTCTCCCCGCTCGTTGCTATGCATCATCATGATCTTGCGTGTGCGTAGGATTTTTTTTTGAATTTACTACATTCCCCAACACTCCCATCGGTGCTTTCGGGATTGAGGACAACTCCTAATTGGTCGACTGGACGGACTCCATTCTTCTTAGTCTACGGAGCCGAAGCCGTACTCCCGAGTGATTTGCTCCACAACACGCCCCGATTCGAACTCTTCTCAGAAGAAGAAGCAGAGCAGGCTCGGCAAGATGCAGTCGACCTCCTGGAAGAAGAAAGAGAGATGGCCTTGATCCGGTCGACCTCCTGGAAGAAGAAAGAGAGCAGGCTCGGCAAGATTTATGCCCCTAGTTTTGCCCCACTCGTCTATTTTACCCCTAATTCCCAAAAGTCATCGGTTCTATCCAAGTCACTTTGCTCCTATTATGCTTTTGCCCTTTAAACGTTTGACCATCAGTTTGAAAACTTCATAACTAATTCATACTAAATCAGAAAAATACAAATAAGATACCAAAATGTTCAGAAAAACATCACCTATATGTCAGTGTCATTTGCATTCATGAAAAAAGTGTTGGAAAGTGCCCATCCAAGTTTTAGCTCTTATGCTACCACCATGAGTAGTAAAATCTAAAAAAGTTCAAAAGAATGCAAAAAAAATTGGTGGCAAAGAATGACAATTGTTTTAAGTGTCTGCCAAGTTTCATCAGGGAATAACATTCGTGGGTGCCGCGGCAAAAAAAACAATCAACACTCCAAAATAGATTATTTTTTTGCCACGACTTCCATGAATGTCGTTCCCTAATGAAACTTGGCAAGCACTTAGAACATTTGTCGTTCTTTGCCACCATATTTTTTTGAATTTTTTTAGAGTTTACTATTCATGGTGGTATCAAAAGAGCTAAAACTCGGATGTGCACTTTCCAACACTTTTTTCATGAATGCAAATGACACTGACATATAGGTGATGTTTTTCTAAACATTTTGATATCTTATTTGCATTTTTCTGATTTAGTATGAATTAGTTATGAAGTTTTCAAACTCACGGTCAAATGGTCAAAGGGCAAAAGGATAAGAGGAGCAAAGTGACTTGGACAGAACCGGTGACTTTTGGAAATTAGGGGTAAAACAGACGAGTGGGACACAACTAGGGGCATAAATCTAATTATCCCTTATTTTTTACATGTTACCTTAGCTACGAATCCATTTCGCCTAAGTGGTAAAAAAATCCTACCGAGTGGCGAGTCTGCCTCTCACTCGGGGGCTTAGCCGTAGTCCAGTACTCGCTTAAGTGATAAAAAATCCTACCGAGTGATGAGTCTGCCTCTCACTCGGGGGCTTAGCTGCAGTCTAGTACTCGCCTAAGTGATAAAAAATCCTACCGAGTGGTGAGTCTGCCTCTCACTTGGGGGCTTAGCTGCAGTCCAGTACTCGCCTAAGTGATAAAAAAATCCTA